>NW_008668081.1:0-1326 GCF_000695815.1 Acanthisitta chloris
AGGATCTAGGAGGGACAGAGGGGAGAGGATTTGGCCATTCTGGAGGGACATGGGGACACTAGAAGGAGGATTTGGGGGTGCAAGAGGCAGAGGGGACAGGATTGGGGACTGGGGGGTACAGAGGGACACTGGGAGGTACAGAGGGGCTGGAATTTGGACTGGGAGGCTAGAATCAGAATGTGGAGGTGCAGAGGGGACAGGATTGGGGACTGGGGGGTACAGAGGGACACTGGGAGGTACAGAGGGGCTGGAATTTGGACTGGGAGGCTAGAATCAGAATGTGGAGGTGCAGAGGGGACAGGATTGGGGACTGGGGGGTACAGAGGGACACTGGGAGGTACAGAGGGGCTGGAATTTGGACTGGGAGGCTAGAATCAGAATGTGGAGGTGCAGAGGGGACAGGATTGGGGACTGGGGGGTACAGAGGGACACTGGGAGGTACAGAGGGGCTGGAATTTGGACTGGGAGGCTAGAATCAGAATGTGGAGGTGCAGAGGGGACAGGATCTGGGGGACAGGAGGCACTGGAGGGTACAGGATTTGGGGGACAGGGGGAGCAGAGGGACTGGGATGTGGTATGAGGTGGTGGCTCAGGGGGATGCAGAGATTGTGGGGCACGAGGAGCAGAGCAGGGACAGCCCAACCTCATGGCTGTGTGTCCTTCTCCCCTGGCAGATAGAGCGCCGGGAGCAGCTGGAGATGTGGAGAGGATTCATCCTGACCATGACCGAGGTGGGCACAGGGTGCTGGCCCAGGGGGTCCCAGGGTGACAGTGACCTCTCTGTGCCCATCACCCTCTGTCCCCTCAGCAGAAGAAGATCCCTATGGATCTGTCACTGCTGCCTGGTCACCTCATCCAGCTCCAGGATGCTCTGAAACAGGAGCAGGACCACAGGGACATCTGCATATCCCTTGCCACCCCCGTGCCCCCCAGTAGCCCCTCTGAACCACCACCAGCCTCGTGAGTCAGGGGGAAGTTTGGGGGTCTCCATCCTCCCTGACCACCAGCACAGCCTCAGTGGCACATCTGGGGGTGCCCCAGTGTGTCTGGGGGTGACAGAGCAGGGACAGGGGTGACCCTAGGGATGTCCCCAGGGTCCCCAGCTGCTTCTTCAAGGTGACCCGTGATGAGGCTGAGCATCTGCTGGAGGAGAGTGTGGGCAGGGGGAACATGGTGCTGCGCCCAGGGGGGCACGGCCAGGGGTTCTCGGTCACCACGCGCCAGGAGCTCAATGGGTGAGTGGGGACAGCATGGGGGACACTGGGGGGGCATAGGGGGAGCCCCCCAGGGGGAGGGTCTCCATGGGGTGTGGGTACCCATGGGAAT
>NW_008668082.1:0-230 GCF_000695815.1 Acanthisitta chloris
GGGTCCCTAACTGTGTGTGCCCCCCCAGGAGCTCCATAAGCAACTGGAGAACAGCAACTTGGACCCTGCGGAACTGGAGAGAGCCCGAGAGGGGCAGGTGGGATGGGGTGGATTTGGGGGGTCCCGGGGCAGTTTGGGGAGTCCCGGGGCAGATTGAGGGGTGTTAGGGCAGTTTGAGGGGTGTTAGGGCAGTTTTGAGGGGCTGGGGTAGATTTGGGGGCCCCTGGGGC
>NW_008668083.1:0-276 GCF_000695815.1 Acanthisitta chloris
TCCGATCTCCCATTGATCCCATCCCCATGTGTTGTCTCTCCCTGCAGCGAAACCTTTTCCTTTGTGCTGACCAATGTGGATGGCAGCAGGAAGATTGGCTACTGCAGGAGGCTACTGGTGAGCACCCACCACCCCCACACACCCCTGAGACAGTGCTGGCCATGCCACCCCATCCCCGTGGTGGGACACAGCACCTCCAGAGAACAGCTCCTTGGGAGGTATCCCACAAAGCCCCTGCCCTTGGCAGAGGTGGTGACAAGGGAGTGCCCAAAGGGG
>NW_008668083.1:311-11192 GCF_000695815.1 Acanthisitta chloris
AGTTGGATGCTGGATGGAGGGAAAAAGGAGTGTTCACCAGATGTGTGGATATGGCACTTGGGGATATGGTTTTGGGGTGGCCATGGTAGAGGTTCTAGGCTGACAGGTGGACTTGGCTTTTCTAACCTGAATGATTCCCCACCTGCATCTTCCCTGGCTCCTTTCCCTTGGCTGCAGTGGTCAGGATGGCTGCAAATCCAATTTGGGATCAGGATGGGGATGAGTGTGCACTCATCCAGGGATCAGGGAGTTGGGTGCCCTCAACCCCATCCCCAAACACTGCTGCGGAGCAGTGGGCTGGGCTGGGAAGGGATGGGATGGGATGGGATGTGGGATGGGATGGGATGGGATGGGATGGGAAGGGATGGGAAGGGATGGTCCTTCCAGCCCTCAGGAGTACACCAGGAGTAGGGAACCCCAGACCCTGGCTCGACTCATGGGTTTGATGAGGTGTGATGGTCTTCCTTGTCTGCTTAAATAGGGGTATAAAGCCACAGGGACATCCCTGTGCCATGGCTCGGGGACTTGCTGGATCCCACCACCCCTTCATCCCTTGGTGAACCTGTCCCTGGCATCCAGGGCTGAGCTTAGGCTGTTGGAACTGGTTGTCTGAAGGCTGAAAGTGCAGAGAGCAAACAGAGCCAGGATAGTCCAGTTGGAAAGGGATAAAAAAGCCAAGGAACTCTTCCTGATGGTCCCTGTGGCATTAGGAGGGATTAGCCCCAAGGATGGGGAGCAGGATGTCTTGGATAACGTGTCAGGGTCGGAGGAGTGTTTGGGAATGTGCCAAAGGACTTTGCACCAAAGTGATGAAAAGCTTTGGCATCAATTACCTTCTCTGGGCACCTTCTGCTCTTCCATCATCAACTGCAGCCTTGACCTTGGCTCCAGCTCTGAAAATTGGGACTCTGGGGGCTGAGTGAGGCCAGTAGGGAGCTCTGTGGAGAGGTGGAGCTGGTGCAGTGGTGCTGGGATATGCTCAAAGCCTTTTTCCATCCTCTTCCAGCCTTCTGGCCGTGGTGTTCGGCTTCCTGAGGTCTTCTGCATCATCAGCTGCCTGGGCTGCTTCGGGCTCTTCTCCAAGGTAGGGACACGGTGGCCCCTTCTGGTCCAGTGGTGGCCCCATCCTGCATGGTGGTGGCCTCATCTGGAATGGTGGTGTCTTCATCCTGCACAGTATTCGCCCCATCTGGCATGGTAGTGGCCTCATTCTACATGGTGGTGGCCCTGTCTAACACCATGGTGGCCCCATCTAGCCCAGTGGTGGCCCTGGCTGGCACAGTGGTGGTCCCATCCTGCATGGTGTTGGCCCCTTCTAGCTCAGAGGTGGCCCTGTCTGGCACGGTGGTGGCCCTGTCTGGTCTAGTGGTGGCCCCATCTGGCCTGGTGGTGGCCCCAGCAGCAGCTCCATGGCTTGCAGTGTTTCCCAGCTCCCTCCTGTCTCCCCCAGATCCTGGACGAGGTGGAGAAGCGGCGCCAGATCTCCATGGCTGTGATCTATCCCTTCATGCAAGGTCTGCGGGAATCTCCCTTCCCAGCGCCAGGGAAAACTGTCACCATCAAGAGCTTCATCCCTGAGTCAGGCACAGAGGTTGGTGATGGTCCTGGGGGCTTGGCAGCTCCTCCTGGGCTGCTCCAACATGGGGAGCTCAGGCTGTGACTGGGATAATCCTCCACCCCTCTAACACCCCCTGCCAGGGGCCTCATCCCTTTGGAATATGGGTGCCACCTCCCTCCTGGTCCAGGAGGAGAGCAGCCAGCAGTGAGGATGAGGTGGAGCCCATCCCTAGGGAATGATGTCCCATCCTGGTGCTGGAAGAGCTGGTTTAGGGTTTAGGAGTTACAACAGTGGCAGGTTAAGGGTTGGACCTGATGACCTTAGGGGTCTCCTCCAACCTTGATGATTCTATGAGTCTAAGGTGGTGGAGTCACCACCCCTGAAAGTGTTCAAAATACATGTGGATGTGGCACTTGGGGATGTGGTTTAGTACTGAACGTGGCAGTGCTGGGACAATGGTTGGACTTGATGATCTTAGAGGCCTTTTCCAGCCTTAATGATCTCTTGAATCCAACCCAGGCCTGTGCTGCAGCCACAGGAGTGTGGCAGCAGGGGAGGGAGGGGATTCTCCCCCTCTGCTCTGCTCTGCTGAGACCCACCTGGAGTGCTGCACACAGCTCTGTGTCCCCAACAGCACAAGGACATGGAGCTGTTGGAGCAAGTGCAGAGGAGGTCACAGAGCTGATGAGAGGACCAGAGCACCTTCCCTATGAGGACAGGCTGAGAGAGTTGGGGCTGTTCATCCTGGAGAAGAGAAGGTTGTGTGGAGACCTCAGAGCAACGTGCCAGGAGCTGAAGGGGCTCCAGGGAAGCTGCAGAGGACTCTTGGTTAGGAGCTGCAGGGACAGGACAGGAAGGAATGGGAGAAATTGAAAGAGGGAAATTGAGATGAGATCTCAGGCAGAAGTTTTTGCTGTGAGGGTGGTGAGACACTGGCACAGATTTCCCAGGGAGGCTGTGGATGCTCCAAGGAGATTTTGGTTGCCTCGAGGAGGTTTTGGTTTCCCCAAGGAGGCTATAGATGCCCCAACCCTGGCAGTGTTCAAAGCCTGTGAGCAATCTGCTCTGGTGGGAGGTGTCCCTGCCCAGAGCAGCGTGTTGGCACTGGGTGATCTCTAAGGTCCATCCCAACCCCATAGCTCACTCTAACACTGATTCCCCTGCACACTGCTGTGCTCAGCTCTGAGCCCTAGCCCAGCCCTTTTTCAGCCCCACAGTGCAGTCTGCAGCAGCCACAGCCTTTACCTGTGCAGAGGAGCTCTGCCCTGGGCATGGTGCCCACAGGGCTCATCCCAGCCCACACCCAGCCCAGCCTGGCACAGGCAGAGTCCTTTAACCTGCTTTTTCTTTCTCTTGTGGCAAAACTGAGCTGGAGAAAAAGGGATCAGCCCTGGCACCAGGCAAAACAACCTCAGTGCTGAGCATCCCAGGGATGTGTCCTGCCATGGTGGGTCTGACAGCAAGACATCTCCTCTCCAGAGCAGTTCAGCACTGGCAATCTAAGTGCATTTCCTCATCCAGGAAAGGCTTGTGCAAGGGCTTTGCAGGTTGCTCAATGCTCTGGCCCAGGGCCAGGCTGCCAGAGCACAGCTGGGGGTGACGGAGGGAGGAGGAATGAGGATGTTCTTCGAAAGAGCTGAGCTCTGGGGCTCCAGGCAGGGGCTGGAGCAAGGCAGGGAGGTCACTGAGGGAGCAGGGACAAGGGGGAATTAATCCTGGGTGCTGCATAGGCTGGGAACTGGGGATTGGGCAGGAAAGGGGCCGTGGAGACCAGTCAGACCAATGCTGCTGGCTGGGAATATGCCACTTCGGTGGAAAGGCAGATGGAAGAGGGGGATTTCTCCTCTGTGAGCACAGGGATCGTGTCCAGGGCTGTGTCAGAGCTGCACAGTCCTTAAACCCTTCAGCAGTCACTGGCTCCAGGTGCCCACAGCAGGGCAGAGGCACCAAGGGGCTGTGGGAGACTCTTGTTGGGGGCAAAGGCAGCTGAGCAGCCAGAGAACCTCCAAACATCCATTAGATCCCTCACTTTCGGGCTATCCCAGCCAGGAACTGCCAAACTGGCTCTGCCAGAGTGGCTTCAGAGGAAGAGTTTGTGGTTTTGTAGCAAAAGTCATGCCCTCATCCCTCCTCCCTTTCCTGGCAGCTGCTGCCCCAGATGAGCTGTCAGCACTGAGCTGGGGATGTGTCCCTGCCTGTGTCCTACCACGGGCTTGGCAGAACTGCAGGAGAGAGGCATTTTCGTTAAAAATCCTCTGCCCAAATAGCCATCCCCAAAATATACATCACCAGTGGCTTCCCCTGAGTCCTCAGTACTGCACAGCCCAAAGCTCCAGGCAGGACCAGATGGGGATTGTCCCTTGCAGAGGGACATAGTGCAGATGCTGCAAACTCTGGGTCATTAATTGCTCCCAAGTCGCTTTCTCAGGGAGCCAAGGTGGCATGGGGGAACGTTACACCTCCTAAGCTGGGGTTTGGTGGCTCTTCCTTGGCAGCTCTGGATCATTAACTGCTCCTAAATCACCTCCTCAGGGAGCCAAGGTGGCACAGGAGGAGCATAGCACCTCCTGTGTTGGGGTTTCATGGCTCTTTCTTGGCATCTCTTGGTCATTAATTGTCTCAAATCACCCTCTCAAGGAGCCAAGGTGGCATGGGGGGAACATTGCACCTCCTAAGTCATGGTTTGGTGGCTCTTCCTCTGCAGCTCTGGGTCACTAATTGCTCTCAAATCACCCTCTCAAGGAGCCAAGGTGGCACAAGGAGAACATTGCACGTCCAAAACTGGGGTTTCATGGCTCTTCCTTGGCATCTCTTGGTCATTAATTGTCTCAAATCACCTTCTCATGGAGCCAAGGTGGCATGGGGGAACATTGCACCTCCTAAGTCATGGTTTCATGGCCCTTCCTCAGCAGCTCTGGGTCACTAATTGCTCCCAAATCCCTTTCTCATGGAGCCAAGGTGGCATGGAGAGAACATTGCACCTTCTAAGCTGGGGTTTCATGGCTCTTCCTTGGCATCACAGTCATTAACTACTCCTAAATCACCTTCTCACGGAGCCAAGGTGGCATGGGGGGAACATTGCACCTCCTAAGTCATGGTTTCATGGCCCTTCCTCAGCAGCTCTGGGGCACTAATTGCTCCCAAATCCCTTTCTCATGGAGCCAAGGTGGCATGGAGAGAACATTGCACCTTCTAAGCTGGGGTTTCATGGCTCTTCCTTGGCATCACAGTCATTAACTACTCCTGAATCACCTTCTCACGGAGCCAAGGTGGCATGGGGGGAACATTGCACCTCCTAAGCTGGGGTTTGGTGGCTTTCCCTCACAGCTCATTGAGCTCACCAGGCCCGTGGATGCCCACCTGGAGCACGTGGAGTTCCAGGCTCTGTTGCAGAGACTCAGCCCTGACCTCATCCTGCACATCTTTGCCTCTGCCGTGCTGGAGCGACGCCTCATCTTCCTGGCAGAGGAGCTGAGGTGAGTCTTGAGCTCTTTATGAATCTCCTTCTCATCAACCCACCCCCAAAACCCCCTTGAAGGAGCAGAGGGCACAGCTCAGCTGTGCTGGGCTGTTCCCTCTGCCATCCCTGTCCTCACCCAATGCCTCCCCTGTCCCTCAGTGTCCTGTCTCAGTGCATCCACGCCGTGGCTGCTCTGCTCTACCCCTTCACCTGGGCTCACACCTACATCCCTGTGGTCCCTGAGTGCTTGCTGGACACTGTCTGCTGCCCCACGCCCTTCATGGTTGGCATCCAGATGCGGCACCTGGAGAGGGTCCTGGAGCAGCCCATGGAGGAGGTATCTCACCTGGGTGGGATGGAGCCATGGGGTGGTCACTGCCCCTGGCTGTGGGGTGGCACCAGGGCCCTGGGTGTGCCTTTGTCCCATCCAGGGAGGCTGAATTTGGGATTACTCCATGTCCCATCCTGTTGGCACCTGGGGCAACACCTCCCTGGGTGCTGCTGGTCACCCCTAGACCCACAGCCCTGACGCTGGGGCTCTGGTTGTGCCTTTGTCCCATCCAGGGAGGATGGAGATTGGGGATTCCTCCATGTCTCCTCCTTTGGCACCTGGGCCAACACCTCCACATCCCCCAGGGTGCTACCAGTCACCTCAGGACCCACAGCTCTGCCTCTGAGGCTGAAGGCTCTGGTTGTGCCCTTTTCCCATCCAGGGAGACTGGAGATTGGACATTCCTCCATGTCTCCTCCTTTGGCACCTGGACCATCATCTCCACATCCCCCAGGGTGCTACCAGTCACCCCAGCACATGCAGCCCTGAGGCTGGAGGACCTGGTTGTGCCCTTGGCCCATCCAGGGAGGCTGAAATTAGGGATTCCTCCATGTCCTCTCCTGTTGGCATGTCAGGCAGCACTTCCAAGTCCTTCTGGGTGCTGCTGGTCACCCCAGGACCCACAGCCCTGTCCTAACCCTAACCCTCCGTGTCCTTGGGGCTCAGGGAGCTGCTTTTGGCACCATCTCAGCCTTGAGGAAGCAGAGAGAAGCTGTGTGGGGAAAAACCACCACCCTGCAGCAAACACCATCCCTTGGGGCTGCCCTGGGCCTCTGCCCAGGTCCCTCCAGCCCAGAGGGGCTGATCCCTCCACTGCTAAACTCCCAGGCTGTGACACACCTGCTGATCCCAAACTGGGAGGGAGGAGTTGGATGCCTCGGCAGGGCTAAATCTGGTTGTTCTCTGCTCTCTTTCAGGCCCTGATAGTTAACCTGTGTGAAGGGAAGATCATCAGAGCAGTAAGTACCTGTGTGGGGCTGGGGGTGGCCTGGGGAGCCCCAGGAGTGGCCAATTGACCCCTCAGTGTTGGCTACCTGCAGCTTCCCATTGGTAATGGCTTCCCAGTGCCAGAGGGCAGGGACAGATGGGATATTGGGAAAGAATTCCTCCCTGTGAGGTGCTGAGGCACTGGCCCAGGTTGCCCAGAGCAGCTGTGGCTGCTCCATCCCTGGGAGTGCTCAAGGTTGGACAGGGCTTGGAGCAACCTGGGCTAGTGGAAGGTGACCCTGTCCATGGCAGGAGGTGGGATGGGATGAGCTTTAAGGTCCTTCCAACCCAAACCCATCTGGGATTCTGTGGTTCTAAGATTTTGGGAGCAGAGCCAACTCAGTGCCACCCATCCGGGGGGATGTCCCATCAGGGGATGTCTCCAGCCACTGCATTTGACTGGTTGTGAGATGTCCATGTGCTGGGAATCTCCATCCCAGCATAACTCCTGTGAGGGCAGGCTGAGAGAGTTGGGGCTGTGCAGCCTGGAGAAGAGAAGGCTGTGTGGAAACCTCAGAGCAACCTGCCAGGAGCTGAAGGGGCTCCAGGGAAGCTGCAGAGGACTCTTGGTTAGGAACTGCAGTGACAGGACAAGGGACAATGGGGAGAAATTGAAATGGGAAATTTAGATTAGATAATTAGGCAGAAGTTTTCCCTGTGAGGGTGGTGAGACACTGGCACAGGTTGCCCAAGGAGGCTGTGGCTGCCCCAACCCTGGCAATGTTCATTCCAGGTTGGCTAAAGCCTTGAGCAACCTGCTCTGGTGGGAGGTGTCCCTGCCCAGGGCAGGGGGTTGGGGCTGGATGATCTCTAAGCTCCATTCCAACCCCTTAATACACTCTGACCCTCTGGTCACTGCAGCACCTGCAATGATAATTAGTTAATGAGCCTCACTGACAATCTACACTAACCCACAGCCACCAGAGCTGGTTCCCACCAGCTCCAGGTGCTTCATGGCCCTGTTGCTTTCCAGGTGGGTGATGAGGAGGAGATCTTGCCTGTGAAGCTGCAGAATGAGATGTTGACATCCCTCAACAGGCATAACAACAACAACAACATACACAGTAAGGACATCTCTTTGTACACCCTGAAACACGTGTGAGCTGCTCTCCAGGATGGCCACAGCTCTCAGCCAAGGGATTGGCCTAAAGGGATGTGGCCTGGGGTGTTTCTGCCCCAAACTGCAACCAAATGTAGCCATAGGAGGGGAATCACTTGGTTTTTCCTCTGTCCTCTTGAGACATGAGAGCAGGAACTGCTAATTCTGCTGGAAAAGTGAAGTTTGGCCAATATTTGGTGCATAAAGATGCCTCAGCCTGGGCAGCAGCACAGCCAGGGCTCAGCAAAATCTGTCTGATCTTTGTCTACTGGCTGAGGGTGTTCTAAGCAAGTAATTCCTTGGGATGCAAACACAGAGCAGGTTAGAGTAAGACCAACCTATGTTTAAGAAACCAACCCAGGCCTGGGCTGCAGCCACAGGAGTGTGGCAGCAGGGGAGGGAGGGGATTCTCCCCCTCTGCTCTGCTCTGTGAGACCCACCTGGAGTGCTGCACACAGCTCTGTGTCCCCAACAGCACTAGGACATGGAGCTGTTGGAGCAAGTGCAGAAGCCATTAAGTTGATAAGACAAATAGAGCACTGTCCCTGTGAGAATGTTGAGGCTGTTCAGCCTGGAGAAGAGAAGGTGGTGTGGAGACCTCAGAGCAACCTGCCAGGAGCTGAAGGGGCTCCAGGGAAGCTGCAGAGACTCATGGTTAGGAGCTGCAGGGACAGGACAAGGAGGAATGGGGAGAAATTGAAATGGGAAATTGAGATTAGATCTTAGGCAGAAGTTTTTCCTGTGAGGGTGGTGAGACAGTCACTGGTTGTCCAAGGAGGCTGTGGCTGCCCCAACCCTGGCAGTGTTCAAAGCCAGGTTGGCTAAAGCCTTGAGCAACCTGCTCTGGTGGGAGGTGTCCCTGCCCAGGGCAGGGGGTTGGCACTGGGTGATCTTTCATCTCCATTCCAACCCCTTAACAATCCATGATTCCCTGTTCAGAGACCCAGCCTCACCTCTCCCACTCCATGTCCTCTTGCAGCCTCTGAGCAGGTGAACACACTTGTCTCCGAAGCCTTTGTGCATTTCTTTGTCCGAATGGTGGGACACTACTCCTCCCACATCAAGTGGAACAAGAGTGGTTCAGGGAGCTTCCAGGAGAGAAGCTTCTGCAAGGCCATCACCTCCAGGAGCAGCCGCAGGTTCGTCAAGAAGTTTGTGAAGACAAACATGTTCTCCCTATTTATTGAGGAGGTGGAAAGGAGCAGAATCCCACAGGAAGGTAAAGATCCTATCTCTCCTCCCATCCTTGCTTGGGTGAGCTCTTGGAAGCTCTGGGGTGTGTGGGTGAGGGACAGAGATGTTTCATGCCTGGTGGGGGATGGATACAGTCCAAGGCTGAGGATGCTCAGGGGAAGGACCAGCTCCTGTTTGCTCTCAGTGGTCTCATTTCTCTGCCCTTGTCAAGCACAAGAAAATCCCTGAGGTCCTTTGTGGCTGAGTGTTGTGGTTTAACCCCAGCAGGCACCAACTCCCAGGAGCTGCTCCTTCATTGCTCACCACTGGGTTGGGCAGAGAAGCAGAAGGGTGAAAGCTAGAAAAGTCCTGGGTTGAGATAAGGAGTTTAATAGGGAAAGCAAAACAAAGATTTAGAATCATAGAATCATCAAGGTTGGAAGAGACCTGTAAGATCATCAAGTCCAACCATTAACCTGTCACTGCTGGAACCCCTAAACCATATCCTCCAGTGCCAGATCCAGACACCTCTTAAACACCTCCAGGGATGGTGACTCCAACACCTCCCTGGACAATTCCAATGCCTGAACACCTTAACAGGGAAAATATTTCTCCTAACATCTCCTCTGCCTCTGCCCTGTCTCAGCGCAAGGCCATTCCCTCTAGTCCTCTCCCTGCAGCCATGGCAGGAGAGACATCCCCCACCTCTCTCCAACCCTGTCAGGGAGTTGGAGAGAGCCATGAGGTCACCCCTTGAGAAGAGCTCAAGGCTGAACAAACCCAACTCCCTCAGCCCTTCCTCAGGTGTTCTGCACCTTTTCTGAGCCTTTTATCTCCCAGCACCAGATCCAGACACCTCCTAAACACCTCTGTCAGAGCAGAGCTCCATCCCCTGTAACAGTCACTTGGGAGGACAAACACATCACTCCAAACATCTCCCTGCCTCTTTCTTCCCCCACTTTCCATACTGAGCATGATGTCCTATGGTCTAGAATATCTCTTGGGTCAGTATGGTTCCCCAGCTGTGTGTCCTCCCAACCTCCCCTGCACCCCCAAGTTTCTTACCAGTATGGCAGTATGAGGAGCAGCAAAGTCTTTGGCTCTGTATGAGCTCAGCAACAACAAGAACATCTCCATATTGTCATCCCTGTGTTCAACACAAATCCAAACCCACTGTGGAGGAAGTTAACTCTACTCCAGCCCAAACCAGTGCATTGCTCCATCCCTGGGAGTGTTCCAGGCCAGGCTGGACAGGGCTTGGAGCCATCTGGGCTAGAGGAAGGTGTCCCTGCCCATGGCAGGGGGTGGGATGAGATGAGCTTTATGTTCCTTTCCATCCAACACATTGCAGGATTCTGGAGCACCTCTGCCCTGGAGCCAGGCTGGGAGAGTTGTGGGGGTATACAGCCTGGAGAAAAGAAGATCCAGGGAGGCATCAGAGCCCCATCCAGTGCCTCAAGGGGCTCTAAGAGAGCTGCAAAGGGACTTGGGACAAGGGATGGAGGGATAGGACACAGGGAATGACTTCCCCCTGCCAGGGGGCAGGGACAGATGTGGTATGGGGGAGGAATTCCTCCCTGGGAGGGTGCTGAGGCACTGGCACAGGTTGCCCAGAGCAGCTGTGGCTGCCCCATCCAATAACTGGATGAAGTAACCTGGGCTAGTGGAAGGTGTCCCTGCCCATGACAGGGGTGGGATGAGATGAAGTTTAATGTCCCTCCAACCCCAACCAGTGTGTGATTCTGTGACTCATTTAGCTCTTGTTGCTGACCTAGTGACAGTACAGACTCGCCAGGAGCTCAGTGCTTAGGCAAACATGCCAGAGGCAGCACAAGTATTTGGCCTGGACACAGAGAGCAGCTCGGGTTTGGCTCTGGCCAGAGCTCCTGTGAGCCCTGACTCAGCTCTGCCACAGCTCCCTGGCAGCTGGGCTGCTCTTTCCTCCTTCCCATGGCTTTCCAGGGCACTGGGCAGGGCTGAGCCTCCTGCCAGTCTGAGAGAAGGGCCATGGAGGGTGAGAAAGGCACCTAAAACAGTGGCCAGAGACATCCTGGCCCAGGACTTGCCACTCTCTTGCTGCACTTGGAGAAAAGGCAAGAGGTGCAGTCCTGGTGCTGTGTCAGAGCAGAGCAAACATTCCTGGGCAGGTCCATGTGGCAGATGGTGCTGGTGGGTCCCACTCCAGCCTGCCCAGGGGACTCCCAGCCCGGGAATACCTCAGGTATTGCTGCTCTGCCCTCTTAGGTGACTTTATAGGGCAGACTTGGCCCTGG
>NW_008668083.1:11327-14564 GCF_000695815.1 Acanthisitta chloris
TCCTGCTTTCTCCTTCCTGGTGGGAGAGGAAGCACAAAGCTGAACAGGAGTGAACACATTGGTTAAAATCTCAGGCTAACCCAGCATAATAAAGCCCATTTTGTGTGGGTGAGAGGGATTGGCATTGCAACCACTGACATTGCTTAGAATCATGGAATCCCAGATTGGTTTGGGTTGGAAGGGAGAGGAAGCACAAAGCTGAACAGGAGTGAACACATTGGTTAAAATCTCAGGCTAACCCAGCATAATAAAGCCCATTTTGTGTGGGTGAGAGGGATTGGCATTGCAACCACTGACATTGCTTAGAATCATGGAATCCCAGATTGGTTTGGGTTGGAAGGACCTTAAAGATGCCATGGGCAGGGACACCTTCTACCAGCCCAGGTTGCTCCAAGCCCTGTCCAGCCTGGCCTGGAACACTCCCAGGGATGGAACAGCCACAGCTGCTCTGGGCAACCTGTGCCAGGGCCTTACCACCTTCACAGGGAGGAATTTCTTTCCAATATCCCATCTGTCCCTGCCCTCTGGCAGTGTGAGGCCATTCCCTGTGTCCTGTCCCTCCATGCTTTGTCCCAAGTCCCTCTGCAGCTCTCTTGGAGCCCCTTTAGGCACTGGAAGGGGCACTGAGGTCTCCCTAGAGCTTCTCTTCCCCAGGCTGGGCATCCCCAGCTCTCCCAGCCTGGCTCCAGGGCAGAGAGGCTCCAGAATCCTGGAATGGTTTGGGATTGAAGGGACCTTCAAGACCACCCAGTGCCACCTCCTGCCTTGGGCAGGGACACTTTCCACTAGCTTAGTTGCTCCAAGCCCTGTCCAGCCTGGCCTGGAACACTTCAAACACTTCACCTGGCTCCCCCCTGGGTCAATGTCCATAATCCAGCACAATTTGGCTCCTGGGACTCACACCCTCCCCAGACCTCGAGCAGTGCAGCCCTGTGTCCCCCACCCCAAATTCCACCACTCACTAATGACCTTTCCTCCTCAACAGCTTATTTCCAGCAGAAAATAAAGGAGTACCACGAGCAGAAGAAGCAGCGAAGAGACTCCTGAGGTCCACGCTGGGAATGCAGGAGCAGAGCTGGGAGCAGCCACAGTGCTGGCAGCACCACGTTGGACATGTGCCCCATCCAAGGGCAGAGCAGGCTGGACCCAGCTGGATATGCCCACCTAGGACTCCTGAGCTGTGTGGGCAGCACTGAGCTCCAGTTCTACACTTTTTTTTCCTCAGGACATCATTGCACTGGAAAACTCTTTGCACAGAGCTGGCACCAGGCTGGGAATTCCTTCCCAACCATGCTCCCCCAGGGCCAAACTGTGACTCCCAGTGCTCAGCCCTGTGCAGTCCTGGTCCCCAGCAGCACCTCACCATGGGCAGGACAGCCAGGCTTAGCTGCAGGTTGTAGAGTAACTATTAGAGGGGAAAAAAAGAAGAGAATAAGTAGGAAATAGAGTTAGTTCTCATTAAACCAAGATGAGGGTTTGCAAATCAGGAACATCCTAGTGAGTAATTGCTGAGGTTTCTGTTAGAAGTAACTGTCTCACTTGATTTTCTCCCCAGTTCTTCTCACTGGTGAGAGCAGCAGAGAGGTGTGGTGGGTTTGGTGGTTTCCTCTTGCAGCTGCCTGAGTTGCTTGGTGCCATGTAGAGCCAGTTGAGCTGTTTAAAGAAACAAACCCTTCATTTCCATATTTATTTGTGCAGGAGCTAACTGTGAAGGCCACGAGGCTGTGGAGGAAAGAGGGCAAAAATGCTGATCAACAGCTTGGGGAGGGAGGACATGTTTGTTCAATCCAGGAGTAAAACGTGTTGACATCCTCATTGGCTCTGGTTTTGATGCCAACTTCTTTCCAAAGCTTGAACTCTGCTGCCTGCAGCAGATTTTGGTTCTTCTCCTTTCCTAGTGCTCTCAGACAGGGAATGGATATTGCTGCTCTGGCTGCAGAGCTCACTGGTTCCTGCTCACACAAACCAGAGGCAGATGCACCTCCCAGTAAGAGCTGGGGCTGAAGGCAGAGCTTCATCCTCCTCTCTGGGATGTTATGGCAAAATTGCCACATCACTTGGTACCCACTAGGCACCAAAATATGGAAGTTATCACAGAATCATGGAATCCCACACTGGTTTGGGTTGGTAGGACCTTAAAGCTCATCCAGTCCCACCCCTGCCATGGGCAGGGACATCTCCCACCAGCCCAGGTAGCTCCAAGCCCTGTCCAACCAGGCCTGGAACATTCCCAGGGATGGAGCAGCCACAGCTGCTCTGGACAACCTGTGCCAGTGTCTCACCACCCTCACAGGGAAAAAACTCTCCCTAATAATCTAATCTCAATTTCCTCTTTCAATTTCTCCCCATTCCTCCTTGTCCTGTCACTGCAGTTCCTAACCAAGAGTCCTCTGCAGCTTCCCTGGAGCCCCTTCAGCTCCTGGCAGGTTGCTCTGAGGTCTCCACACAACCTTCTCTTCTCCAGGCTGAACAGCCCCAGCTCTCTCAGCCTGTCCTCGCAGCAGAGCTGCTCCAGCCCTCTGACCATATTGGTGCCTTTCCTGACTGGCTCCACATGGAGTTTAGTCCAACTCTTACAGCACTTCTGAAAGCCCCTGGGAGAGATTTATCCCAGCACTGGGCCCAGCAGCTCCCAGAGAGCTTTCACTTTCGGTCTTGGGCAACCTAAAGCAGCCAGAGGTGAAGGACACTTGGCTCAGAACTGTGCACTCATGCAAATAGCTTGACAGAAAGAGGGTTGGGCAGAGGGCACAGACAGCAATGAAAGTTTTCAGCTCTGCTCAAAGAGCATTGCTACTGTTTGCTCAACCCTAGCCTGTGTCTGGAGAGGGAACAGGCATTACTTGCTGGGAAAAAAGGGATTTGGGGCACTTGGTGTGTTCTCCGGCTCCACAAATTCCCCCTCCTGGGTACAGAGAGTGGGCCTAGGTGAACTACAAGAAATTAAAGGTTACTGGGTTTTTTTCTGGCTTGTTTTTATTAATATTTTTATCTTGAAATAACTGAGAAGAAAATGGGGAGGAAAATCAAGGACACCTGTGGAGAATAATCCCTCTGGGAAGGACTACCTGCTTCCCCCTCCTGCTTGGTTGTTGCATCATGAGGAGATGCCAACCTCTCTGGTTGTGAAGCCAAACATCACCTCATCCAGCAAACTAGGCAGAGAGCCTTGTTTGGGGAGCACAAAAGGAGTTAGAACTCACCCCAGGGACTGCAGTGTGTGGTTGCTAAATTCCT
>NW_008668083.1:14578-19853 GCF_000695815.1 Acanthisitta chloris
ACAGAGAAAACTGGAATTTCTTTGTCATTGAAATGACAAACAAATATGAAGTTTCAGCTGCTGCAAACAGACACAATATCTGATTAAATTCAAACAATATCTATTTTTCTGTGCAGCTGTCAGCAAGGGCTAACCACACCAGGAGGAGGGTTGGGGCTGCCTTGGGTAACTGCTGAGCAAGGCTCAGGCTGAGACAGGAGTGAAGTCACTGACAGCACTTTGCCTTTTAGCATTGCTATGGAAAAAGGGACCTGGAACCATTCCTGGTCACCAGCCCAGACAAGCAGCCCAGAGGTACATCAGCTCAGCTTCTCCTGGGCTACAGGAAGACAGAGGGAACAGGGATGGAGTAACAGCAGCCACCAGGCACAAACTGCTCTCCACAGCAGCAGGGAGAGGCTGAAGGTGCTGGAAAGACTGAAAAAGAAACAAGCTCAGGGCCACCCCAAAGCCCCCAAATCTCCCCACACTCCTCTCACATCTTCTCCCACTCACTCTTCCCAACAGCTCTGTCCTTGCCAAGCCTGTGGAGCTGATGTTGTTCCTGATCAGCAAGTCAAAGTGTTTCTTGAATTGTGTTGATCTGAGCATTGAAAAAGCAGCTGATAAGATCATGTTTGGTACTCACCTGACTGGGGAGTGGAGTAACAGAGTCCCACACTGGTTTGAGTTGGAAGGACCTTAAAACTCATCCCATCCCACCACCTGCCATGATCGGGGCCAGCTACCACCAGCACACTCCAAGCCCTGTCCAACCTGGCGTGGAACACTCCCAGGGATGGAGCAGCCACAGCTGCTCTGGGCAACCTGTGCCAGTGCCTCAGCACCTCACAGGGAGGAATTCCTTCCTAATATCCCATCTGTCCCTGCCCTCTGGCAGTGAGAAGCCATTCCCTGTGTCCTGTCCTGGCATTCCTTGTCCCAGGTCCCTCTCAGCTCCCTTGGAGCCCCTTTAGGCACTGGAAGGGGCCCTAAGGTCTCCCTGGAGTTTCTCTTCCCCAGGCTGGATACCCCCAGCTCTACCAGCCTGGCTATATAATGGAAATTGCCATTTTCTAATCTAAACCTCTTCTCTGTCAGTGTGAAGCTATTCCCTGTGTCCTGTCCTTGCATTCCTTGTCCCAGGTCCCTCTCAGCTCCCTTGGAGCCCCTTTAGGCACTGGAAGGGGCCCTAAGGTCTCCCTGGAGTTTCTCTTCCCCAGGCTGGATACCCCCAGCTCTACCAGCCTGGCTATATAATGGAAATTGCCATTTTCTAATCTAAACCTCTTCTCTGTCAGTGTGAAGCTATTCCCTGTGTCCTGTCCTTCCAGGCCCTTACAAAGAATCTCTCTCCACCTTTCTTGTAGCTCCTCCAGGTACTGAGAGGCCACAGTTAGGTCTCTCCTGAGCCTTCTCCTCTCCAGGCTAAACTCTCTCAGCCCCAAGTCTCTCAGCCTTCCCTCTCAGTAGAGCTGCTCCAGCCCTCTAACCACCTTGGTGCCTCCTCTGGACTGGCTCCAAATGGAGTTTAGTCCAACTTTTGCAGCAGTTCTGAAGGCTCCAGGGAGAGATTTATACCAGCACTGAGCCCAGCAGCATCCAGAGCAGCTTTCCTGAGCCTCACGGGGAGGAATTTCTTCCTCACATCTCATCTAAATCTCTCCTCTTTCACTTTGAATCCCTTGCCCTTGCCCTAGCACTATCTGCTCATGTAAAAAGCTGCTCTTTTTCTTTTTTATAATCCTCTTGAAGTCCTGGCAAGCTGACAGGATCTTTAACCCTCCCTTTGATGCCCAGAGGGTGGACAGACAGAATGCAGGTCCCCATGGGGATGACAATGAAGACACCATTTATGGAAGGGCAGATGCTGAATAAAAGACCTGATTTATCTCTTTGAACTCCCTCTGCCTCTCCTACATCATCTGCTTAAAGGTGGGACCACAGGTAGAGACACTGGGGCATCCTTAGCTGGGAGCAGGGCCACATCCAGCCATGCTCAGCTCCCACATCAGCACATCAGCACAACCTCCAGGGTATTTTTAAACCCTTCTTCCTGCTCCAGATTTGTCCAACACTCACTCTAAGCCTCCAACAGTAAACAAAACAGTGCCAAGAACTGTTTCCCTGAACTGGAAAGTGCTCATTTATTCTGCTAAATTGTTAGCATAGTTCCCAGCAGAGCTTTGGCCAAATCACCCTGGGACAAACAACTCCCAGGCAGGGCCTGGGAGATCAGCTCAGCTGCTGAGCTGTGATTCAACTCCTGCTCTGCAGCTGCCCTGAGTGGCAGATAAGCTCCATGGCATGGCATGTGTCACCCTGTGCCAGCTGGTCATGGTGCCAGCACAGCCCTGGGTGTGTGTGCCCTGGGAGTCTGCACATTGCTCCATGCAGAACAACCTCAGCTCCTGCCACAACCTCTGCCTCTGCACATTGCTCCAGTGTAGGAAGAGCCTCAGGTCCTTTCATAGTTTCATAGTATGTTAAGGCATTGGAATGGACCTCAGAGGTCATCCAGTCCCGACCCCCTGCCCTGGGCAGGGACACCTCCCACCAGAGCAGGTTGCTCATGGCTTTAGCCAACCTAGAATGAATATTGCCAGAGCTGTGGCATCTACAATCTCCCTGGGGCATCCACAACCTCCTTGGAGCATCCACAGCCTCCCTGGGCAACCTGTGCCAGTGCCCCAGCACACTCACATGGAGGAATTCCTTCCCAATATCCCATCTGTCCCTGTCCTCTGGCAGTGGGAAGCTGTTCCCTGTGTCCTGTCCCTCCATCCCTTGTCCCAAGTCCCTCTGCAGCTCTCCTGGAGCCCCTTGAGGCACTGGAAGGGGCTCTGAGGTCCCCAGCTCTCAGCCTTTCATAGATTCATAATATGTTTGGTTCCTGCATCCTGACACAGCTGGGGCAGCTCTTAATTGCCCTAGAGATGATGGATCACAGTGTGTGAAGGGGTTGAAAAAGACATTGGAGACCATCCAGCCCCAACCCCCTGCCCTGGGCAGAGACACCTCCCACCAGAGCAGGTTGCTCAAGGCTTCATCCAACCTGGAATGAAACACTGCCAGGGCTGGGGCAGCCACAGCCTCCCTGGGCAACCTGTGCCAGTGCCCTACCACCCTCACAGGGAAGACTTCTGCCTAATTATCTAATCTCAGCTTCCTTTTTCAATTTCTCCCCATTCCTCCTTGTACTCTCCCTGCAGCTCCTAACCAAGAGTCTCTGCAGCTTCCTTGGAGCCCCTTCAGACTCTGGAAGATGCTCTGAGGTCCCCACAGAATCTTCTTTTCTCCAGGCTGAACAGCTCAAAGTCTCTCACCATCTTCAAAGAGAAGGTGCTCTAGTCCTCTCAGCACACACCAGGATATGTGTTCTCTGCCTCCAGCAGAAATCAACATTGCCATTCCCTCAGCCCTGGAGATACCCTAGGAAGAATATGCCAGAAGCTAGTACCAGTGTGGAGATCCTCCCCCTGACCCTGCACATTGCTACAGTGCAGGAACAGCCTCAGCTCCTTCCTCAGCCCCTGCCACAACCTCTGTCCCTGCTGCAGTGGTCACCTCCTGCCTCTGGAAATCATTACACTCCTCTGCAGCTCCAGTCCAGGCTCAAAGCTGGGCCAGGGCAGCACTGGGGGTACCTAGGGCACACAGGGTAGGGTGGAAAGGAGAAAAATAGTAGTATGAAGGAAAAGTGACATTTGGTTGACACAGGAACAGACCCTGAGGTATCCTGACCTGACTCTTTCCTGTGCTAAACTCCTTATCAAAGCAAGAGAACTCCTTTCCTAGTTCTTAAAGAGGCAACACTACAACTCCCAGTGGAAATTTCCAGCTTGTCTGGGCAGTTTGAGGGGAAAAACTTGCTTAGCAGAAGAGGTTGTGCTTGTTTAGAAGGAGTTCACTCAGGTGCCCCAGGAGCACAACACACATATTGCTCAGGCTGAAGTGTCCTCTGGACACAAGAGAGAGTGAAAAAGCAGCTCCCAGGCTGTTCCCATAGGTCCTGTTCCCCTCTCAGCTCCACACACACACCTGCCATGACCTGGGGTACAACATCTCCAGGACACTCAAGAGCTCTGTCAGGATGCAGGAGCCAAACTCTTCCCTCCTCTCCTTTTCACTCTCACAGCAGAGAGAGTGGAAAAGCAGCTCCCAGGCTGATCCCACAAATCCTGATCCCCACTCAGCTCCACACACACCTGCCGTGACCTGTGAGCCCAACAAGGCCTGGCTGTGACGTGCAGGTGTAAAGGTCATTTATCTCATTTATTGCAGACATTATACCTCACCCACAGCCATGGAGCACTTTGTCTGCCTTGGGTTGGCAGCAGCTCTTCCCTGCTTACACTGCAACTGCATCATGGGAGAAATGGGGATGTTTTCCCCTCTGATCACAGCACCCAACTTCCAGAGAGCCTAAGGCTGAGGTGTCCTGCTGCATTTCCTCAAGAGCAACAGCAGCTTTGCCAATGAGTTTGGTCCTAGACAACCCTTTAACGACTTCAGTTCTTCACTCTCAGATATTTGGTAACAAAATGTTAAGGTTAACCCCCTGAGGCAGCAGGAACTTGCATGGGGCAATGGCAGTGGTGGTGTTGGGGCAAAGGTTGGGCTTGATGACCCAACCTGAATGATTCTGGTTCTACAAAACCACTTACACCCAGGAGGGAATTTCCAAGCAAGAGTTGTGCAGCTGCTTCAGCTGATGGAAGGAAACACGTGGTTTGAAAGGCTTTTCAACCCTCCCACTCTCTGCCCTTGCAGACTTTGCTTCCCTGGCTGATTAGCCAGGTCAAACCTTCACCCAGCTGAATGCAGTTCAGACTCAGCCAGGGAGGGCTCTAAGGTGCAGTTGTGATCCCAGAGCATCTCACACTGAGACATTGCCAGCACCAAGGCACTTGGACCCCAGCCTGCCAGGATCTGGAGGGGCTCCAGGGAAGCTGCAGAGGGACTCTTGATTAGGAACTGCAGGGACTGGACAAGGACAAGGAGGAATGGGAAGAAATTGGAAGAGGAAATTGAGATTAGATATCAGCAAGAAGTTTTCCCTGTGAGGGTGGGAGCATCTCACACTGAGACATTGCCAGCACCAAGGCACTTGGACCCCAGCCTGCCAGGATCTGGAGGGGCTCCAGGGAAGCTGCAGAGGGACTCTTGATTAGGAACTGCAGGGACTGGACAAGGACAAGGAGGAATGGGAAGAAATTGGAAGAGGAAATTGAGATTAGATATCAGCAAGAAGTTTTCCCTGTGAGGGTGGTGAGACACTGGCACAGGTCAGGTT
>NW_008668083.1:19901-23059 GCF_000695815.1 Acanthisitta chloris
TGGTGGGAGGTGTCCCTGCCCAGGGCAGAGGGTTGGGACTAGATGACCTCTAAGGTCCATTCCAACCCCTTAACACACTGTGATACAACATCTCCAGGACAATTAAGAGCTGCCCTAGCTGTGCCAGGATGCAGGAACCAAACTCTCCCTCAGGCTCCAGGCTGGCAGGGACCTTGCACAGGGCCAAGTCCCCACAGAGCCTCAGCTGCACTTGCCATATAATAGCTGCTCCCAAGGATGCAACATGAGACCTTGAGGGCCTGGTGGGGAACCCACATGAGGTTCCTCCTCATCCTGAGGATGTTCCTTATTTCCCCAGTGTCCCAGCCATGACATATGACCTTCAGCTCACTTGTTGACATGGTATTACCCCACAGGAAGGAAACAAGACACTTCCAAGCAAAGCAAACACAAGACAGAGCATGTCCACGTGCCAAAGGCTCAGCTGAAGAGCTCAGCATCTCCCTTCCACTTCCTGCCACAGCCCACACAGGGCCCAGCACGTCCCTCCCTCCCTAACACTTCACCCACCCAGCTGGAGCCACACACCAGGGCTCTCTCCATCCTGTGTCTCTGCAGGGACAGCAGGACCCCTGACCTCCCTGCTCATGGCAGCCTCTCTGCCCCAGAGAGGGAGGAACAAGGACTTTTAACTCCTCTCCAATCTCTGAAGGAGCTGAGTTTTCTTTCCACTTCCTGAGCAGGTTTCTAACCCGAGTTATCACAGGAAATCCACGTAAGCATCTCTGGGGCCAAGGGGGTTCTGATTTGTTGTTGTTGAGGTGCTTTGGTTCCTTTCAAGTGAGCTGTGCCCGATTTCCTCACAGAGACACTTGCCCTCAGGTACTGCTGTGGGAGCCCAGTGGACAGAGGCATTTTCTGACCACCTCAGCGAGATGCTCCATGGGCAGAGGGTTGGGATGTCAGGCATGGTCCCTCCTTGGTCCCACGAACTCCCTCTCCAGCAGCTTCCTGATACCAATGGCAGATCCTGCTTGGAGACACTCCCTGCCCAGGCCCTTTGCCCTCATGTTCCATGGTTGACCTTCACAACCTCACTTGATTAAACCCTCCCTTGAGCCTAACTTAGTGTCCCTGGTGAAGTTCACCACAGTTAATCATCAAATCATGGAATTTTAGGGGTTGGAATGGAGCTTAGTGATCATCCAAGGCCAACCCCATGCCCTGGGCAGGGACACTTCCCACCAGAGCAGGTTGCTCAAGGCTTTATCCTACCTGGAATGAACACTGCCAGGGTTGGGGCATCGAGAGAAGGCCACAGAGCTGATGAGAGGACTGGAGCACCTTCCCTATAAGGACAGGCTGAGAGTTGGGGCTGCTCAGCCTGGAGAAGAGAAGGTTGTGTGGAGACCTCAGAGCAACCTGCCAGGAGCTGAAGGGGCTCCAGGGAAGTTGCAGAGGGACTCTTCTGTTTCATAGTGTCATAGTGTATTAATGGGTTGGAATGGACCTTAGAGACCATCTAGTCCCAACCCTCTGCCCTGGGCAGGGACACCTCCCACCACAGCAGGTTGCTCAAGGCTTTAGCCAACCTCACTTTGAGCATTGCCAGGGTTGGGATAACCATGCAAACGGTATTGAAACAACCACAAAAAAGCAACATCCAAAACTTACTGCACTATGGAGCAGGGAAAAGCTCTTGGAGATCCTGGAATGACAACATGAGCCACAGAAAAGCATCAGAAATCTGCTCAGTCAGGTTTGTCTTCAAAAGTCTAAGCAGGACAGAGCACCACACACATCTCCAGACCAACTGTTGCTCTCAGAATTCTTCTTTATTTAAGAGCAGAAAGGAAATTTTGCTGAAGTTTTTATACATAAAAAAGTAAACAGTAAAATTTTGTTTTTCTTTTTATAGTCTTTTTTTATCCACTGAAGAAACTTGAGAAATAAGTTGTCTTTTTAGATAAGGTTTATTTAAAAAAATAAAATTAATTGACAAAGATACCCCACTATTTTGCATGCTGGGCATCCCTTCACCTGCACAGCCCTGCTCAGTGTCTCCTTCTTCAGCAACAAACCTCCTGGGCAGCAATACACAAGCCAAAACCACTCCAGCCTGGGCTCCAACCTGGGCAGCTCTTCAGCCACACAAGCTAGTGAGATATCTCTGGGGTTTCTCCCAGCTCAGCTCTTTAGTAAATCAATTTCAAGTGGACACTAACCAAGGATTTCACTAAGAGATGATGAGATATTAAAATTCAAAGCAAGTTGGATTGCAGCTGTAATTCTACTACATTAGAAAGTTGAGTTGTGGGATCCATTCACCATAGAGAGGTTATTCTGCAATCAAGGGGATTACAAAGACAGAGCATCACTCCCTGCATGCTTTCCTGGGCTTGGAACCAACAGAGTTGACTACATGGAGAGTTGGACTAGGGTGGACTTGGAATTGCCTCTCTCAGGCAGGAGACTAGTTAGGAGTGTTACTGATAACAGAGAAGAAGAGTTAGACAACATTGATTATTAGAAATGACTTTGTTCTTATCTGCTTTTTGCCTTAGTCTCCTACATCTCTTCATCCGTTCCTGGAGGAAACCAACTCCTGCTTCTGGCTCCTGGTGGTGAACTCCCCAGTTGCTAGTGGTGGTTGGAGTGGGTGGAGGAGGCCTTGATGCGGAAGACGTGGATGTGCAGGTGGGCAGCGATCTGGTTGCACACGCTCACGCAGTATCGCAGCAGGTCGAACAGGGACAGGACCTGCCAGGGGACAACATCACACACCTTCACACCTGCCTGGAGTGGCTAACACAAGTGTTGGCACATGGGCTCCCTCAGCAAGGTGCTGACCACATCGAGTGTGTGGTGTAGACATGCTGGAGGGAAGGGATGAGCCATCCAGAGGGACCTCAGCAGGCTTGAGGTGCCAACCTCATGCTGCTCAACAAATCCAAGTGCAAATCCTACCCCTAGGGCAGGGCAGGCCCAGACACTCCTCTAGGCTGGGGGAGAAGTCACTGAGAGCAGCCCTGGGAGAAGGACTTGGGGATGATGGTGATGCCAAACTCCCCATGAGCTCAGTGTGTGCTCACAGCCCAGAAACCAACCAAATCCTGGGCTGCATCCCAAGGGCTGTGGCAGCTGGTCACAGGAGGTGATTCCCCCTCTGTTCTGCTCTGCTGAGGCCACACCTGGAG
>NW_008668084.1:0-18907 GCF_000695815.1 Acanthisitta chloris
TCCTTCTCCAGCGGGGTTAATGAGCAGGCAGGGGCAAGGTTCCTGGATTGCACTGCGGTCTGGGCCTCCCCCTCTTCCCTTCTCCCTTTCCTCTTTTTTTTTTCTGTCACTCCCCCTTATTTTCCATAAGCAAACAGCGCAGGAATGAAAAGCCCGTGTAAACAGCAACTCCTGTCAATGCGTAGGGGCAAGGAGCCTCTCGAACAATGCGGCCACTTCACTTAAAATTCAACTCGGGCAGGAAAAAAACATATGTAAAACAAGGCCCTATGTTCCCTCCCCCATTTGCAACTGTTTAAACTTTGCATTGCCCATATTGGTCCCACATGCAGCCAGCACTGGCAGGGGCAGGAAGTGTCCCCCGACCTTTGTTCGCTCTGCAGGCGGGGGCAGGGGAGCCCCCCAAGCACGACCCTCCTCGCAGCGCAAATGCTTTCTCTCTTCTCTAAACTAGCTGCGAAATTGTGGCTATTCAAAGTGAAACTGGCAGTAGTTAAGACTAATGGGTGTCTTTTGTACCGTCAAGCATTTTTAAAGGATCAGAATATTCAGGAATTCATTTGTGATACTTTTTTTTTCTACCCCTTAGGGTAAACTAGATGTATCTGTTCCAGCAGTGCCAGTTTAAGGGACGCAGTTTTGGACGGGGCATTAGTTTGCGTAACCCACCTGTACATTGCACTATATTTGTCCTAGATTATGGTGGCAGCTTGCTTTAACAAACCACGCTGAAAACAGCTGGTGCAGATACCCAAGCCTGAAAAGAGCAAAGGCAAACCCTGTGGAATGTGGGAGCAGCAGTGATGGCTTTGAAATCCAGTGAATTACTGGCATCAGTTGGAATTTGGTCCTTTTCTTAATTTCAACCTACTGATTTCTTGTGATGGAACAGCACCTAGTGGTTTGGGAAAAAAAATAAAATTTGTCCTTTTATGGAAAAATTTCTGGCTTCAAATATGCAGCAAAGAGTTCATTTCTATACAGATTAAATACTACTGTTATTAATAGGAAAGTATTATTGAAAATCATCTAATGTTGTTATTTGCTTAATTCCCTAGATAGCAGAGTATATTGGTGGTTGTTGTTTTGTTGGGTTTGTTGTGGGTTTTTTAGTTCAGTTGCCACTATATTTTTTCCCTTGTTATGGGCTTTCCCATTTTCTTTAAACTTGATAGGGCAGACTAGTCCCTCCTCGTATAGTTATTCATCATTACTCTTTTATGTAATTTGTCTAGGTAAAGTATGCCCATATGAATTAAAAGACAACTCGCAGCTTGAATACAAGGTGGAAATAGTTATTAAATGTTGTTTTAAAATCAAGAATGCTGAGGAAGGTGTCTCAAACAAAACAGCTGGTTGATCACATTGGCCTGTCATAAGCAGCAGATGCTTTCCAGTGTTCTTCTCTACAGCTTGGTGGTCATTATGTTTTCTCTTCATGATCTCTGGCCTTTAAACTAGACTTTTGCTTAATATTGATGCCACAAGCTCAACTGAAATCAGGGTCCAACGCTGCCAGTGACAATTGTGTGTCCTAAATCGTTTCAAATACAAAGGTGATAGAGAAGGGGAGAAGTGCTGTGGCCAGATCACACAAGAAGTTCGTGTCAGAATCAGGTTTACATCCTCAGTATCGTAAATTTCATTCTGGCTCCACCAGGACACATTTGGGGATATGTCCTCTTCCTGGCCATGAATGAGAGGACACTGACCACCTCGCTCATACAGCCCTGCAAATGATGACTTGGATTCAGCAGTGAGCTATGTAAGGTTCAGACTTAAGGTTTCCACCTTAAGGTGGAAAGTGCTATAGACTTCAAAGTGATAGGGACTCTGTAAATAGCTAAAAGGCAGAAAGAATGCATAGACTATCGCCAGTCCCTCGGGCTATCTAGGTCTCTTCTCCACCTTGATGTGGCAAAATTTACAGACATTCTGAGGAGGCATTAAATTTTAAGGGAACTGAGTAAGATACAATATTTAAGTGCAATATATTTTTTCTTGTTTAATTTACTATGAACTGTTCATTCTAATGTTAGTCTGTGCAAAAGTTTACAAAGATTATTTGACTAATAAAGTACAAGTCACTATAACATAAGCATCACAGATTTATTGTAATTTTCATGTAAGCTACAGTAATAATTTGGTGCTTACCCACTGAAGAAATGTCTAAAGTGTATTACAGTCCCACTCTAGAATTTGCAGTTCTTTTACAAGCAGCTTTCCTTCAGGTACCTACTTTCATATGGCATAACTGCTACTTGAAGTTAGGCAAATAACAACTAGGCAGAATGTAATGATGTAATAGTTCTGCCTCTTTCATAGTGCTGCTGAGTTTTGTGTTGGCTTAAGAGGAAAGGGAATGTAAAGTGTGTAGGAAAGCTGGAGGTCTGTAGATAATGCTTTATGCACTGTAAGAATTGGTTCTTTGAATCAAAAACTTCCTTTCTCTTATAATCTGAAAGGAACACAATAAAAGAATGATGATTTCAACATTTGCCATCTATATCTTTGCTACTTTTCCAGCAGACATTCTCTTCCCTACTTCCTCCTTGATAGAATCAAAATAGTCAAGTTATCAGTTTACATCCAGAAAGTGAAAAAAGAATAGCATATTAAAGAAATAATTTCAAAAGTTTTGAAAAGGAATATTTACAACTGCCTTTCCTGAACAGCAAACATTAACTGTAAGTAATGCACATGGCATTACCTTTTGCTTAGCACATTTCAGTAAGTACTGTATCACTTCACTGGATATAAATTGTTCTGTGTGACATTTTCAGTACAAAGTGACTGTTACAGTCTTTTTATCTGGGAAAAAAAAATTGAAAACATTGTGCCATTTCTAATAATAAAATGGGAAGAAATAAGGGAAAAGTGACTGAGGAATATCAGATTATTTTGTCACATATAGAAAAAGAAAAACTATTTCCGTAAATGAGAGACCAAGTCATTGGAAGAGCAAAAGACAAAATCATGCATAGAAACAGTAAAATTCATTGTATCAAGAAGTAGAATAAGCAGAGTTGGGTAATAACAACGGGAGGGAAAGATAATTGGGCACTTCCTAATATGGAGTAAGGGATTAATTAGCATTCCCTATTAGCATTCCCTATTAGGCTGAGTCAGAAGTTGAATCCTATCTTTGTTTTGAAGGCCAATGCATAACTATAACCTCTAGTATTTATCCTAATCTTTGAGAACAGCTTTCAAATGTTAAAATGCATAAAATGTTTAATGAAGCATCTCAAGTACAGGAATTGTTATATATGGCAATATTGGTTTCAATCTCTGTATCTCAGATACTCCTTGGATAACAGCTCTTCCCCTCTTAGAGGCCTGTAAAAATCCATTGATCATTGTGGATCTCTGCTATGCCATGAGAAGACATGTCAAATGCTCAGCAGTGAGAGCAACAGTGAAGGTTCTGTTTATTTTTACTTAGAAGTGTCAGATAAGATACAATATCAGAGTTTCTAATGAGATTTTCTAACTTTGGGTTCCCCAAATTCATCAATCCTGCTGATCCAGAGGAATTATTTCACTAACCAGACAAGATCTGGGATAAAAATGCTTACATCAAAAAAATTTGGTGAAGCACATCATCAGGTCCAATTGCAAATATCATTAGGGAAAGTTGTCAGCTTTTCCTTGTTCCTTTCTATTACATTGCAAGATGATATTTGAACCTTGCAACAAATAACATAAAAAAATGAAAGAAGATTATGTGAGTCACTGGTTGAGGGGAAAATGTTGGCAAAGAAATGTTCAAAAGAATAAATTTTTAAATGTTGTCTAGGCGCCGGTGATTTTACTTTTTTTTTCACCACGAATTTCACTGGGATTATTATTTCATGGTTTTATAGGGTCTGCATGCCTGCCACAAATATAAAGGACGGGTTTTCTTCAGCCCAGGGTACAGCACCAGAAGCCAAACATAATGTTTGCCTTCTTCATTGACTATAATCAAGTACACTACTTTTTCTAGACACAACTCATTAGCTGGAAAATTATGATTTCAGGAGAAAATGATGAACTTTCTGTTGTGATTACAATCTGTGCTTAGAAATGAAAACCTACTCAGAAACTAAACCCTATTCCTCCTCTTTGGCATTTTATGCTTTTTCTCCAGAGGAAAAAAATCCTCTTCCCTGTCTGGTAGTGCTCAGCTGCCCGAGGGAAAGGCAGTGCTCCGGAAGAACATGGTGGTCAGCAACCATAGGAATGCACACTAGTAACCTGACACTGGAATCAGATGTGCCCAAGGAAAGGAAATGGGGGATGACTCAGACGAGGCTAAACCTTTTAGAATTTGGACCCCCACCCCCACCCCGTTTGAGAGGTTTTCCATGTGTGTTGCAGAGATTTACAACCTAGAAAGTACATTTTCTTCAGTTTTAAACTGGGGAGACAATTTGCTGTGTTCATAGCAGCATCTCCAGGTTCTTACTGCAGTACAAGTCATAGTTATAATTATTATGATAATAATAAGGAAAAACATTATCTGGTAGAGTTAGTCTGTCTTACTTCTGTAACCCTACAATCTGTAGGGTTGATTTCATTTAATATCATGAAATACCAGCCACAGACCTGAATAATCAATATAAAGTCCCTCCTAGACAAAAGATAATTTCATCAGTTGCCTACAGACCCGTATGGATGAATTTTTACTTTTTGCTTAAGGAAAATTCATTTACATGGACTTGAAGGTGCACTTATTTTTCAATTCCCTTCCATTCTTAACAAGTAAATTTAATCATAAGATTCAACTAGGAAATTCATACCCATAGACATGAATTTACTTTTAGTAGGGAAACAAAGAGGTCCATTCTGGAGCAGCAGTGCCTGTGGTCCCCACCAGTGTGGCTGCATGTTCCATTTCAGGGAACCCATTTGGGGTCAGATTCTTCTCTGGCATTAGTCATAAACTCAGAGCTTTTTTTTAATTTAAAGAGTCATTTATGTTGTCTTGAATTAATGATGTTCAAGGAAAAAACCATGATGCTTGCAAAGCATGAGGTTCTATAATTAATTTTTATTTGCTGGTTAACTTTCAAATATGTGACCTCCTTGCGTATCTAGACCCTTTGTGCCCTAGGTTTCAGCAAGGAAATTCTTTTAAAAGTGCATTTTTCATGTTATAAAGAAAACTCTCATAAATGATCATGTAAATAAGGCAAATAAGTTTGTACCTTTCTGCTACAGCTTTAACATACACATTTAGGAAAGAGAGGCGCTTACTGCAGTATTTAACATACATGTTATTGTTTATATTTTCTAGGGAAATTTCAGGAAAGAAACAGATATACTTTTGTCCTAAACTCTTAAATGTTAGAGCTCCACATGCAGTTGGAAACTTTTTGGTTTTATCTGAATCTATCCATTTACTTGTATGAATTTCAGTAAGTTTTTCAGATAGAAAGAGTTAACTTCCTGGAGATAATATTTTGCATAACTGATCTTCTGTTTTGGATTTGGGCAGCCACTAGCCACAGCAGAATTTTAATGCAGGATGTGTTAGGATGGGCTTGGCAAATTTCTGTAGAGATTGGCTGAGGGATTACTTGAGAGACAATTTTAAGCAACCCTCCAGCTCTTTGGGTATTTATACTTCTGACTTCAGGTAGTAAATTTGGCTGTCAGCTTCAGCAGATCTTTTTTTCTATGTTTTTTGCAATATATCATTAGGGATATGGTATCACATGAAGCAGATTTGTAGTAAGAGTGAGTTCAAGTTCCCATAAGGAAGTCTAGTGTGATGTAATGTTTTAGTATTCCAAATAGTTGTCACCATTAATATTAACCCTCTGCAAGTCTGATCACCATCTTGCAACATGGTGAAATGTGTGCTTTATGTATGGATTTTCTTAGGAGAGTTTGGGCCTGTCTAGTCCAGTCCTTTGAATTTTGCCTCCTGGCTAAAGGTTGCAGTTCTGCCTTGTTCTTCATCAATGTCTAGGCTGTGATACTGCCTTTTCCATGTTTCCTATCTGAATTATTTCTTTATCTGCTGTGGTCAGGAAGGTCAGCCTTTCTGTTGCCAACAAAATTGGTTAGAGGTGCAAAAGCAGAGAACATAGCTATGATTTCACTTTTCTGAACATCAGGCAAGATGGAAAGCAGGAATTGCAGGCTTGCATTCAAATTAAATCTATCAACACTTGAAGAAGAATGAAGGCAAGAAAGTCAAGCTTTTATTTAGGATAATGGTGGCTTTCTCATTGAATTCCTATGTTGTTTGTCCCTTGACTGCTGCATGGGAAAAACTAATGTTTTCTGAATACATGCTATATAGTTTTGTTTATTGAAAAGTTTTGTGGTGTTTACTCTTAGTTAGGATAACAGCACCTACGTGAAAACTAGTGGTTTTGGTATCTCTTTGTAGATACTGTGTGATTCTAACTAATAACGGATTTTTCAAGGGCTAAGAATTGTAGACCTGTGAGACCTGTCTATGCCAGCGTCTTTTTTTAATTGCATGCACTGGATGATTGAGTTGCTGTGTTGTGGTAAGAGAGATTGCCTTGAAGAAGTTGTCAGTGCTTTAACTGCTGCACTTGCTGGGTGACTGCTCTGATCAATATTTACTGTGGATCTTACCATTTCTCCCACTGTTGAAGCTGCACTGATAGGAAAGGTGGGAAATTTTGAGGAAAAAAACCTACTACAACACAGAGCACTATAATCTATCATCCCCTTCTAATCCCATGAGGTGATTACTGGCTGTACAACACCTATAGCTATACCAAATAAGGCCCTGTCTTTTTCTTTTTTTTTAAATGGAAAAGTGTTACCTCTATAAATGCAAAGACCAAAGGCTAAATTAGCAGGGATGATGTAGTGGAAATATTTGCAAAGCCTGACATTAGGTGCAGGTTACGGTGAAAGAATATTCTGTAGAAACTGAAGCAGCTAATAACTGGTGCATGATTTGCACTGGTCTTGCTCCTGCAATGTATATATTAAATAATAATCATCTCTAATGGCACAAAACAAAGCTTAAACTAAATGATGTTGATCTCAGTGTTCACCACAAGGATCCTTGTGTTAAACCCTCAAAGAAGATCTTGAGGCTTGAGGCCTCATCAGAATTTTGTCGTGGATACTGTGCTCATTCAAAAATAGATGAATCCAGGAAACAAAACAGCAGCCCAAACCGCCAGCCCTCAGAAAAAATACATGCTTCATGGAAGAGAGGTTATGTTAGGTTATATGCAAAACTTAACCTGATGTCAGGAAGTACAATTCATGAATGTGTTTCATCACTATTTTAGAAACTCTCAGTTGAATTTGGCAGGGGTTTTATTTGCTTTTGCAGCCAGCTTGCAAATTTCTACAAAATACTAATAAATATCTGTTTCCAGAGACCCTGATGAACTTTCCTTTTGAAGTGTGCTATTTTACAAAAGATGTGGTCCTTGTTCCATTCAATTTATGCCTTATTGAATCCATTAAAACACAAAGATAATGTTTTTCTAGATGCAGAGGTGAAGATATTAATATATTAGGTCTGCAAAAATTGATTAATTTTGAACCATTCTTCATTTGGATAATAATTGCTCCCGTAAGGTTGTATATCCCAATCATAAATTGCCATATTTCTTTATACTGGAAGCATGCTTACCTACATCATGAGAAATCCTTTTTTCTGTTCAGTAACAACAACTTGCTTCTTATTGCTGTGAAAAATTGGTGTGCAGTTACTTACTCTCAATAATGCAGCATAATAGAATTAATTTCAAAATCAGAACCTGATCTTGCAAAAGTTTACACACTCAGTGAACTTTCATGAATCAAATAAAAACCAAATGTTTTCAAAATGGAGACAAGACAGACCTCACAATTTTTGAACCAGTGTTACTAACATGCACACTCCATATTTGTGTGATACATAGCTAGTACCACTCCCATTAGACTTCAGATTGGATATAATGAGATGTAAGAGTATAGTGAGATTAATATATCCTGGAATTGATGTTAGTCAGCCAGTTTAAGCTTTTGTCCTTCAAGCTGATACAATAAATAGGTGCAGAGGGTGAATGAATAACTAGCAATTTCCTCAAATTTCTTAACTATGTAACTTTAGAATGTTTAATTTATTTTCGCTTTGTGGACTGGTACTGCACAGCTTATATCCAAGTTGTGTTGCTCAGTTATGATAGATGTTTGTAAGATGATCATCTTATTTGTTTTCCATTTTTATACACATAACATTTTCTCACAAAAAATAAACCTGCCTGAAATCTGTTTCTAATGCTTGTGAAAACAGCTAGGTATTGTTTACATGTTTCAAGAAGAGCTCTATGTTAAAAAGAAATTGAAATTGAAAGTGATTGTAGAAGTACATCCCATTGAGGGCTGACTTTTGGTGAGCCTTTGAAAACTGACCTTCGCATTTGGATGCTATTGTGCATATGTATGCATATTACAGATACTTTTTTTCTCCTTATGTTTTTTTTTCCTTTTCCTTTGGTAGTGGGTGGGGCTGTTTGTTTGTTTGTTTGTTTGTTTGTTTGTTTGTTTTTAAATGAGCCTCCAGGAGTAATAGATTGCTAGTACTGGACTTACAGGATACACTTGGAGACAAAGTGATTTGTACCTGTGTAGTAGAATAAATTGACTTAGTGGCTTTCCAACATGATACATGCAGGATGGAAAAATCACAGCATGTATGTCACAGCTCAAGTATATATCATGGTGCTGATATGTAGTAAATCACAGTTTTTCGTTTTCACAAAATAGATATGGAGATCAGAAAGCTTCCTTTGACCAGCCCATAGTCCTTCCCAGGGCAGTTGGTGTGAGGTAGCTGTGCAGTGTCCTGGCTGCCAGAGCTATGTGGGGCTGCTTTAGCCTCTGTGATACTTTGCTTTGGGTTTAACTGTCTTTAAAAGCCTCCAGGGAGCTGTCATGACAACAGACAGGGATTGATGGGTTGCTGGAGTACAGGCTAGTTTCCATCAAGGAGTTTGAGTGGGCAGTGAAGTAGCAGAGGCAGCTATCAATACTTCTGCCATTCCAGTGCTGTGTGAGTCTCCAGATACCTCACAGGGGCTTAGTAACCTTTCCCATTTCCCCTTGCTCCCCTTGTCTTATCCAACTGTTACATGGGCACTGCAGCAAAGGGCCACTGAACATGAAATCACAGGATGTAATTTTTGCAAAGCTGCTTTACAGAACTTTGAGCTTGGCTTCATTGTGGCTGCAATTATTTGCAGTATTTTTGTTTCCCTTTTATAGATTTTGCAATGAAAGAAAGAAACTTGAATTGTTTACCCATCTATCTCCTGTTCTGGGTACAGATGGCACTCACTATCCTGTGTTCGGACCTACTGCAGAGATCCAGATCTGCCAGTCCATATCATCATGGATGGAGTCTTGGAGGCACTGGACTTTCTCTGCATGCACTGGACTGCCTGTGACACAGGCAAGTGCCTCTTGGCTCCCCAGCTGCTTTGAGAGAAAGTGGCCACAGATGTGAGCCACCACAGTCTAGGCATTTCTTGCAGCCTGTTCCTAGTTGTCTTCACTCTTGAGAAGGCTCAGGATGGAAAACACCATCTGGATGAATTATTTTTGTGGCAGAAGCATCTTTCTTCTGCTGTCTTTCCTGAGAGGCCCTTTAGTTTCCCATCTCTTGCATGGTGTATAGTTTTCAGAAGGTGTGGAAAAGGGTACTGTGGCCTGAAGACTGGGAGTGACAGAGAACAGGTTACAAGCTCCACAGCTTGTTCTGGTAGACAGAAAATATCATGCAGACTATAGCTTGGACAGCTTGCAGATGGAATTTCAAATGGAAATCCCAATGAAGAATGGATTTATAGAATGAGTTTCTTTGCAAGACTCTTATCACTGCAGTGATTTACCCATACTAGGTTTAGATATGCTAGTTCAGGTAACCATAGCAGTGTAACAGTGATATAGCCATGCTCCTGAGTGTTTGGTTACATCCTCTGATGAGTTTACAACCAGTTCTGAGGGCCATGCTGCCATGGTGACAGGGGTAGCCTTTCTGAGCTAACTGATTTAAGGCCATCATTGATTTGGTACTGATTTCATCCTGATTAACCAATATTAAATTGTAGTACTTAGAGAAATAAATAAATTATGTGATAGATATCTATATTAATGTATTAATATAAGTGCATTCACTTGAAGGTCAGCAGCTACATCTGGCATCCATCACTGGCATGTAGCAGAATGAATCATGATCATGTTTCTCTATATCAACAGCAGGGATTCATAACTCTAAATACTTACAGTACAATACTAGGCATATGAAAACTGTGTTAGAATTCTAGCAGAAATTGACTGCAGTCATCTTTGGAAGGCACCAACAAACTTGCTATTCCTTGTCGTGTGTTTCAAAGGGTTAATGTGTATTTACTTGGACCTTAGTCATGGTTTAACCCCAGCTGGCAACTAAACCCCACACTACAGCTCACTCACATTCCCCTGGTGGGATGGGGGAGAGGCTAGAAAGAGTAAAAGTGAGAAAATTCGTGGGTTAGATAAAGACAGTTTAATAAATAAAGCAAAAGCTGGGCATGCAAAGAAAGCAAAACAAGAAACTAATTCACCACTTGTCATGGTCAGGTAGGTGTTCACTCATTCCCAGGAAAGCTGGGTTCCACCACACATGGTGTTTCCTTGGGAATACAAATGCCATCACCCCAAATGTACCCACTTGGTTCTTCTTCCCTTAGCTGTATATGTTGAGCATGGTGCCATATGGTATGGAATATCCCAGTGGAGGTCAGTTGTGTCAGCTATGTCCCCTCCCAATTCCTTGTGCACTCCCAGCCTCCTTGCTGGTGGGGTGGGCTGAGAGGCAGAAAAGGCCTTGGAAGTGTGTAAGCTCTGCTCAGCAATAACAAAAACACACCTGAAATACCAACACTATTTTCAGCACAAATCCAAAGCAGAGTCTCATACCAGCTACTAGGAAGAAAGCTATTTTTATCCCAACTCGAAACCAGCACACCTTTTATTTGAAGCAGCAACAAACTCAGTTTACAGTTTTATAGATAAAGAAAATACTGTATAACTTTCTCGGTATGTGTCAGTAATGATCTAATCATTAAGGTAATATTTTTCCTCTTTGATTTGTCCAAGAAGACCTGAGAAGAACCCAGATTGAAAAAACCTGAGATTTAATACACTCCAAATTAAGCTTAAATGACTTATAATGTCATATTTATAGAACTGTGACTACACTTTATATAGAATTTTTGTAGAGATTTTAAATAGAGATTTACAGCTGTCTTGTTCAATACATTATTTTCAGGGTTTGTTGAGGTTGTTACACATTAACTTACAGTGTGCTAACAGCTAAGTAAATGTTTGGCAACTGATCAGAAGCCCTAAATGAGGTCATAACATATGGAGAGGTGCTGAGAGGTTACAATTCCTGTGTGTCTCAATTAATATTGTAGCTACTAAGCATTCTTTGCAGCTCATAGGCTCTGATCCAGCTGTCTGATGGAGTGTAAGTGAATGTTTAAGCCAATGAGTAGATCCATCAGCTTCACTAGGGCTGCTGATCTGCTTAGAATTATGTACAGGAATGAGTAATTTGCCGGGCCAAGATGTTGTGGAATAAATCAGTATTTGTTGGGGAAGTTTCAGTATGACATAGCGCAAGACTTGAAAAATATCTTCATCCTGCATGCTAAGTTGCTGCTTATTCATGTGTGTTAGCAACTGATTTCCTTTAAGAAAAGTGTTGTTTTCTATCTGATTGCAGCTCACTTAAGCATAAATACATTAATATACTCTTGCTTTATCCTTGCCTAGCAGTGATAATTGTAGCTGACATGTTGAATGCAGAACCATAAAAGTAATGATTTTAGGCTAATAGGCATGTTTCTTAATTGAAAGCCAGCTATTCAGCCCAGGATTTCAGAGGGAACAGTTTATATTCTCTCATCATTTTGATATAAATTGGATTGATGGATTGACTGCATTGCAGGGACCACTAACTGGCATGGCATGATAAGTAGAAATGCATTAAAAAAAAAAGAAGTATTTATATCATCATTATAAACAGAGAAGAATATCTCAGTTGTCACAGTTTGCACTGGAAAGCTGGTGACCAGTTCTTAATAGTGAACAAACCTAACAGACATGAAAATGTGAGCTATTGGGACATTTGTATGAGGTGCCTTGCCTAGTGTGTGGTAGAGACCACTAAGAAATACTGGTATAAAACACAGAAAAGGAAAAGTATTTTATTGAATTTTTTTTGTGAAATACTATCAGGTTATTCAGAGTTTCATTATCTCTTGTGTTATCAAACAGGAAATCCTGTCTTTGCTTTTACTGCCCCCGAAAGGTAGTCTTATCAACCAACCATTCTTCTCCTTTGGCTCCCCCAAGTTTCTTCCACTTCTAGTATCTCACAGAGTGATTAGCTCTGAAAGAAGCATGTAGAGCCAGTCTGTGTTTAGCACTTGTACAGACCACTGGATATTTTATTTGTGTGAAGACAGAAAAGATTAGACTTGACTCACTGAGGCTGATAAAAAAGGTGGCATGGTTTTCAGTTTGTTCAGGATTCCACTTACTGAAAACAAAATCATTACTCAGAAGGGACCTTGCCTTCAGTGATGTCAGAACTGTGTTTAGCAATACTATCAGCTTTATCATAGTCATACACTCATGGTATTATTAGGTATACAAAACCTTCTTACCTGAAGTCAAACATCTTGAACTGTATTAATTTTGGGAATGTGTTTTGGGCTTTTTTTTGGTTGGGTTCTGAGTTTGGGGTGGGTGGTTTTTGGTGAAAGAAAAAAAAACTGTCTTCAGTGCAGGGTCCTTTTTGGGTCCTTTTTTAATAGATTTTGTTAAAACTGAGTTCTGTCTTTTGATGAAGATCCAGAATATATTTTCAGGGGATTTTTGGTGTGTGGTTGTTGGGGTTTTTTAACCAAACTTAAGAAAATTTCTGTTGTCTTAAAACTGCTTTTTTTCCAACAAAATAATTAAAATGAAAAATCTCAGTGACATTTATTTATAGTTAATTTCTCCCATGATCAATATATAGATATTGAAATATCTAATGCCAGCCATAATGGAGTGCAGACTTCAAGGATGAAGACGAAGCTAAATCCTTATAATAATTTGGTCAGGGGTTTTAATAGCTAGTGCTCATATTTTTTAATTGCTTGTAGATCCCTTGTTCATAAAGAAAGGCCAGCAGAAACAGAAAATTAATCAAATGTGATAGGTCATATACTTGTTGTCTGCATGAAGACTGTCCCTTTACTTGTAGGAATGTGTAGAATGTGATTTTCACCAATACATACATATCATACTTTACACTTGTAAATTAAAAAGTATCTTAATTCTGTAAGATGGCATAGTTGTTCACCCATTAACTAGGCATTTAAGAACCAGCTTGTTGCAGATTTCAGATATTCACAGCAAAGCTTGAATTCTTTTCTTGATTTCCCCCCACTCCCCTCAGTGTTCTCCTTGTCTAGCCGTAAGCCCAATGGGTATATTCAGGTAGCTTAACATCTTTGCTTCTGTTTTCAGTTTAACCTGTAGACGTTTCCAGGTGATGAAAGGAGACCTTTTGAAAATTGCATGCTCCTTCTTTTTTGCGAAGTGATGAAAAGCACAGCCCGATGCAGAAAGAGACTGCTTTTGTCTTGTTGTCATGTACGCATAATTTATAGAGCCTTATAAATCTTGGCTTTATGGGACCCTGTGTCTTATAAATGAGATGAAGAGTGTCCCTTTCAGAATGGATTTGTTAATGCTGAGAGTGATATTCTTTCCCTCTAACCTCTTGACCACCCCTTGGTAAAACAGCATGGTTTAGAGTTAATGGATTAATTGCATGTATAGCAAATGTCTTCATTTTCAAAGTCAGTGCAAACTGACACCTGTATTGTCCTGTATAAAAACAAGGTGGTATTTCAGAGAAAAGAAATAGGGTGGAAAAGGTTGGTAGGGTAACTTATCAAGAAAAGCATATTGTGTTTAAGAGAGTAAACTTTGAAAGACCTTGCTGTGCTTGTGTCTGTGATAGTAGTTATAGATGATTATGAGTATTGTAGATATTAGACAATTGTATCCCTTCTAAAAATATTTAAGAGCTTTTTAGAAACATTTCCATTTCTTGATACTTTTTTAAGTTTGTGTAAAGGGCAGCTTCATTCCCTAGTACTTTGGAACTATTCTTCTCAAAATTAGCTATAGTATTTGAATTTTAATTTTACTCAGATCAATTAACAATCATTCTGTATGGAGACAAAGTCTATCCAAATCAAAATGTATTTTCCCCTCTATTTTTGTGAAAAACTAAAAGTACTTTTTTTTCCCCCTAAGCATTACACAGTAATTATTTTTGTCCAGAATGATCTTTGATGAAAGTGGAGGATCCCAGCATTGCACACTGAGCAGAGTACCCCAGCTAATTTACAACTGTTTTTAAATCAAAACATACACATTTACTTTGTGTTAAAAGAGATTTAACAGTATGCTAAATTTCTCTCTGAACACCTTCCCATTCAGAAACATAGTAAAACACCTTTCCTATACACTTTACTAAGTCATCAAAAAAACTGCTAGAGGTGAGCTACCCCCAAAAATGTAAAAAAAAGTGAATATTGATCCCCTGTGTAAATAGAAAATTAGAAAGGAATGAAAACATTAAACACTAGTCTTTTATTAAGAAAAAAAGTACCCCAAACCTAATTATCAAAATTAATCATCATTAAGTTTTATTGAAAAGAAAAAGACCTTTGATTCCTTTTTCTCTCTCATTTTTTAAAATCAGTTTCCTGCAGTATTGCTTCAGTTTGTTTTAATTGCTCACACAACAGTTCATTTGCCATGTTCCATGTTTATACACAGCAGTTGTGCTATTTAATTAATTTAGATTCTGCTGTAGATTGGCATTGCTCCTTTTAATAACAATAACAGATGATTTAATGTTTTCTCAAAACATCTTAATGCCAATTGGCTACTACTTTATGCAATTCCATGTATTTTGCATTAGATTAGGCTTTGATTTTTGGTTGTAGTTATTGGTCCTTGGCTATACAAACTCAGAAATTTTCATTGATAGAAGGTGTAACAAATTTTGTAAGAAGTCTACCCTCTGGTGGCACCGATCCATCTAGTCCCATGATCATCAGAAGTTTATCCTAGATCTGGAAGACCATTAAGAAGTAGGGGAGAAGTAATCAATCAGTATTAGTTGTATTGGCATCACAACACCCAGGCAGCCTGGATGTCAGCCACTGCCTGTTGCTCTAGGTACCATACAAAACCACAGCTGAAGCCCTCCAAAACACTCTTGTGTAAGCCCAGTGCTATTGTGGCTGTGGATGATCCAAGGCAAGTTTTATAGGGAAAAGGATCTCTCAGTAAATCAATCAATTTTCAGAGAAAAACAAGTGTTTTTCAGGCACACAAGCCCTACTTCAGGTCTGAGATAGAAATCAAAATGTTGTATATTAGGAATGCAGTAGAGATGTTGTTTTTATAGCACAATGTGTTTTCCCCTTGTGTTTCACCATCACCTAACAGTTTTGCACTTAGTCTCTGTCCCAAAGGAACTAAGGATCTTACACTCTCTCTGCTTACTAGTACCTCCTTCGGTTGTGCCTATTCCAGCTTCTTTATTCCCTTGGATTGTCTTGTTTATTAATGTAATTAATATAAACTTAAAGGAAATTGTTCTCAACCTGTGGTTTCTATTTCAAACCTGCCCTAAAGCTTGTCTGTTTCTCCCACTTATAACTGGTAAAAAGCTATCATCTTTTTATGATGTAAGTAGAGGGAAGAGACAGACAAAGAAACAATATCAGTAAGTTTAAAAGGCAGTGACCAGCAGCCTATTATTCTGTTGATTTTCTACCTCCTCAGTTAGTTTTGCATGAAAAAAACACAGCAAAACTAGATTTTTGTGTTTTGCAAATGATAGTTTTAAACAGCATGAGTTATAGCTCCTAAAACTCAAACCATTTGGCATTTTCTAAAACAAACAGAAGCAAGAAGATGGAAAGTGGTTATCATTAGTTTTGTGTATATTAAAAAAATACAGTGTCTGAATACATCCAATGAGCATCAGGGGCATATTTGCTCTGGTGTAGCAATTATGTAAGCTGTAGCAAAGACAGCTGAGGAGGTTTTTACATTGTGATAAAACCTCATTCAGAACAAGAGCTCACGGCAAGGTCAAAATTTCTGCTGATATTATCAGCTTAATGCCTCTTCAGCTTAATATTTTATTACTGAGTATTGAAATGTGGCTCCCAAGTTTTCTAATTAGATGCAGCACTCATCTGTAAGTAAATGAGATTACAAGGAGGCACCTTTAAGGACTAGTGTGGCTGGCTGCAGCCAAGCACACATGACTGGCTGCCTAGGTCAGTCAGGAGTTACTCACACCTTGAGCTACTGGGCTAGAAGTGCTCTCAGGAAAAGAGGTAAGGGAGGTAAAGCTTTTCTGGCTTCCAGACCATTGAATCCTCTCTTGAATAGATAAGGTCTCTTCCTAATCTGCTCTCACTTTCTGTAATTCATGTCTCTCATGTTACAGATTTTTCACAAAGTTCTCTATGCTGCCTCCTTCCTTTTCCTCAGGAGTTGTCTTCTTTTGCTTTCTCTTTCTCAGTAGCTCCCTAGCAGTACTGTTACAGCTAGTGCCAGCTCTGCTGTTACCTCTGCTTAATACCAGGCAGCACTCTGTGGCTTGTGTCCTGAAAGCATTATAGCTTGGGTTATATAGGCTCTGCTTGCAAGCTAATAAACCTCACCACTCAATCGTGCTAATGTGACCTCACTACCCATAGTTCAAGAACTTGCTTGATCAGACCTGTGTTGGAAACTTCTGTGTGTGTTCCACAGCCCAGAGCAAACATGCCATTAATTGAAGAAACCATATTCTATGCATTAATCTTTTCTCAGCTGCTGTCACATGGACCTGTCTACTCCAGAGCATCACTCTAAAGGGCATTGCTAGTATTCTAACATCACTGCAGTATTACCAGCAAAGAAATATTTTCTGTTGACATTGCTGTTTCTTTATATGGAGATATTTTGATAAAAAGTTGCAGTGTCAATCAAAATGAAATATAGCAGTAAAATGTAGGCATTGCTAAATTCTAGCAGTATCTGCTGAACAGCTTTCTAAACAGCTCCTGCAAGGTGGTATATAAATATTTGAGGTATTAAAAAATATGGGGAAAACTACTGTGTAAAGCAGCCCTGTAATCATTGTCCATACCAGTATGTGAAATGCTTTCTCCAAAACTCTTTTTCAAATAGGGTAGGAGCTTGTGGCTATGTAGTGAACTGTCTATGTGTGATTGATTGGATATTTTTGATTTTAGATTTTCTTTTTCAGTTGAAGCATCTTGTTTGATGGTAGCTGGCAGATAAGAAAAAAAATAATTGTGAGAATGAACTGCCTTTACAGTTGTCTGGACTTTTAGTTACCCAGACTAGAATACAGATAGTTCTGCATTCTGTCTTTTCTATATTTTATCTGATTGGAGATATGCTTGAAATGTTCCGGATGCTTTTATTCCTACTCCACACAACTGATATGTATTGGAGAACACAGATTAATACGGAGATACATGGGTCTGTTGATAAACACAAAATTGGGATGAAAGCCTGTCATCATTAGAATGCATATAAAATCTGAATTTCTCAAATCAGGTAGTTATGAACTTTTTTATATATGCTTGAGAAGTCGATGAAATACTTATCAGTGACACATGAAAAAAAGAGTTTATAATGTCAGTCTGAAATGCACTGTATGTGAGTATAATGTTTGGATATTTTAAGGAGATGAAAAATGTTAAAAATACACAGCCTGAAGGGCAGAGCAGAAGTAGAACTGGCATTTCCAAATAACCCATGCTCATCTGTTTAGGAATAACTGGACATAACAGGAGTTACAGTCCAGCAGTTGTGGTCTTTAACACAGAAAACTTTTTTCAGCTTGTGCTATGCAAGCAAATGAAAAGGTGTTGCGAATGCTGAAAAACAAAGGACAAAACCAGTAGCTAAACCGTATAAGGATCCTTTGGGAAGGACTTTGGCAGGAGACAGCTGGAAGGCTGTCTCATCATAGCACCCGGTTATGTTGGAGTCAGAGGGCCACAGAAGGTGTTGTAAAGGCTGGGTTGCCATGTGGCAAAAAAAAAAAAAAAAAGGAACTCTGAAAGAGTATTATTAATGAGAAAATAAGTCACCTTATTCTGTGAGTATTATTAATGAGAAAATAAAGTCACCTTATTCTGTGGAAGTCTGCAATTTCAAGTCTATGTGGAGCAGAATAAGTTAGAGGATCAAAGGCAGAATTCTAGTTTGTCCCATTTTTTTGCTACTGCTTCATCATGTTGTTACATTTTCATCATTGAGTGACCAAAGGCATTGAAGCAAAACATTACATGCTAATGTTTTTTGTTGTTGCTATTATTTCTGGAGCACTGTGTTTCTGTCTTAGATTCCCCTTTAAAGTGTTGTTTATAATTCCCATAAGCAAGGCATATATAGACCTTGTGAATATGCATGAAGACAATGACTTTATCCTGAAATTCTTGATCTGCTAAAATACAACCTGCAGTTCAAGTTACTCAAAAATTTGGTTAGATGTCATAAAAGCAGCTATTAAAAATTCATTAGATTCAGAAATCAATCACTATTTGAACTGAATGGAAATGGAAGTAGTTGAAAATAGCCTGTTCTTAGCAAAGGGAAGTAGAACTTGGCTAAAAGTAAAATGCATACCTTTTCAAAGGTATTTCGGCAAGTGTTGAGTCACTCAAGGACTGAACTTTATTTTGTCACTGTAGGAAATCTGTATAACATCAGTTTCTGGTAACTTGTATTAATTTTTAATTTTTATATATATATAATTTTATTTTCTCTATTT
>NW_008668085.1:0-365 GCF_000695815.1 Acanthisitta chloris
CCCCAGCTCCCCCTGAATCCACTCAATCTACCCCAGGTCCTCTCAATCTACCCCAGGTCCCCCCATCTGCTCCCAGACCCTCCCATCTACCCCTGAATCCCCCCAGTTTGCCCCAGTGCCCTCTTTTACCTACCCCAGCACATCCTATTTGCCCCATCCTCTCTATCTGACCCAGATCCACACTATATGCCCCCCAAGGTCCCCCCACCTACCCCAGGTTCCCTCCATCTGCCCCCAGGCTCTCCCAGGTACCCCTTGATCCCTCCACTTTGCCCCAGTGCCTTCCTTTACATACACCAGTGCATCCTGTCTATTTATGTCCCTTCCAGCTGCCCCAGACCCACTCCATATGTCCCTCAAGGTCC
>NW_008668086.1:0-288 GCF_000695815.1 Acanthisitta chloris
AATTTTGAGGGTAATTAGTGGAATGTTGGGGGTAACTAGTGAAATTTTGGGGGGTCGGAAAGGGGTGGGGAGAGAATCTAGAGGGAAATTAGGATAATGTGGTGTTAATTAGGGGAGGGGGAGGAGCCTTAGGGGTGGGGGAGGAGCCTTAAGAAGGTCCTGGGGGTAATTAGTGGAATTTTGGGGGTGATTAGTGGAATTTTGGGGGGTCTAATAGGAGTTTGGATAGGATCTAGAGGGAAATTGGGGTAATTAGGTTAATGAGGAGTTAATTAGGGGTGGGGGAGG
>NW_008668086.1:361-638 GCF_000695815.1 Acanthisitta chloris
GGGTAATTAGTGGAATTGGGGCTAATTAGTGGAATTAACGAGCTTAATGAGGGATCTCTATGGGCCTTAATTAGTGATAACAAGCTTAATGAGAGGCGTTTGAAAGCCTTAATGAGCGTTCATGAGGTTAACGAGGATGATTAATGAGCTTAATGGGGGTATTAACGAGCATTAACCAACAAGAGGTGTTAACGAGCTCCGTTAACGAGCGCTAATTAGCCTAATTAACCCCCTTTTCCCTTTCCAGCTCCGTCTCCAATCCACTTCCGCCCCTCCC
>NW_008668087.1:0-17051 GCF_000695815.1 Acanthisitta chloris
TGCCGCTCCCGCGGGGCGGGGCACAGGGCACGGTCCTCAGGAAACACCAGAAACAGGTGTGAAATGCCTTTGTAGGCGAAAGCTGGACATCGAGAGCAATCGATGCTGCGTCCTGAGCTTCTGCGGCAGCTACAAGGATCGTTCCAAGAATGTGAATTGCCCGATGAGGACTGATCGGGAGCAGCGTTTGGCTCCATCGAAGGCACAGAGACCTAGACAAGAGAGAGGTCTGGGCAATCCTCAGCTGTATGAAGTTTAACAGAGATAAGTGCTGGGTTGAAGCCAGACTGAGGAGGTTGGGGCTGTTCAGCCTGGAGAAGAGAAGGTTGTGAGGAGACCACATAGTAACCCTCCAGAAGAATGTGAATTGCCCGATGAGGACTGATCGGGAGCAGCGTTTGGCTCCATCGAAGGCACAGAGACCTAGACAAGAGAGAGGTCTGGGCAATCCTCAGCTGTATGAAGTTTAACAGAGATAAGTGCTGGGTTGAAGCCAGACTGAGGAGGTTGGGGCTGTTCAGCCTGGAGAAGAGAAGGTTGTGTGGAGACCACATAGTAACCCTCCAGTGCCTGAATGGGCTGCAGGGGAGCTGGAGAGGGACTCTTCGTCAGGAACTGCAGTGATAGGACAAGGGGTAACAGGTCCAAACTGAAGGAGGAGAAATTTAGGTTAGATATTAAGAAAAGGTTTTTTCCTGTGAGGGCGATGAGACACTGGCAGAGGTTGCCCAGGGAGGTGGTGGCTGCCCCAACCCTGGCAGTGTTCAAAGCCAGGCTGGATGAAGCCTTGAGCAACCTGGTCTAGTGGGGAGGTGTCCCTGCCTGTGGGGATTCCAACCCCTAACATTCTATGATTCTATGGTTCTGCACCTGGGGCAGGGCAACCCCGAGTGTAGGTACAGACTGAGGAAGGAGAGGTTGGAGAGCAGAGCTGCAGACAGACACCTGGGGGTCCTGGTCCATGGCAGGTTGAATGAGTCAGCAGTGTGTCCCAGCAGCCTACAGAAATCTAGAGCTAAAATGTCTTTATTTTATCTTTTAATTTCAAACATACAACTAGTTAATATTCCTGATATAAAGCCTGTGATTACTAAAGTGAATGGAGTCCCACCAAGGTCAGGTAAAAATAACATTAATCTGCTGGGTTTTAATTCAGCAGATATTTGACTTCAACTTAGCCAATAGCTCCTACTTCTAACTCTTAACCTATTTGCTGTTTCCCAGTCTGTAGTGAATAATGAAAAATTCCTGATAAAACAGAATATATCTCTTTGCTTATTCTTTTTAAGCTAAGTCTTTTTGAGATATAAAAATGAATGAAAAATTTATTTGTCAAATTGTAGAGGGCATGAATAGATAAAAAATGGGAGGAAAAATATGCAGATGTTGCTACATCCAGAGGCTTATTTTAGACAAATGTCAGATCTTGATTTATATCAAGATGACAGAAGGCCAGATATATACTCATGAATTTCAAAGTGGAGAATTCTTCCACTTCTTGGCATTTCCTTCAGCGTTCTGTCCAATAGCATCTATCTTAAGTAAGGTACTTTGGGACACTTCTCACTTGAGAGCAAAGCAAACATTTCAAGCTTATTTATTTCTTTTCAAACTGAACAGCTGGTCTTCACTTCATACAATTATGCTATCAACTATTGATTAGGGTATACAGGTTAAAAAATAGCAGAGAGGTAGGTGAGTTCAAACACCTGGCTACCTCTTCAGTACCAGCACAGTGCTGTTAGCCTCCACACCCTGCTGGATGCTGATGCCAACTTGTAAACTGGGGCTAGAAGTTGCAGGACTGAGTTTGTGACCCAGAATGCAGATAAAAAGACCTCAGATAATCTGTAATTTCCATCTATTCCTCTGAATCCCCCTTCCTAGAATTACTGGACAGAGAAAATACAATGGAAAAGTCTCAATGAAACACAGGTGTCAGAGGCACCTGTGAAACCTTTCCTAGTAGGAAAACTTCCTTCCTGATCCCATTGCAGATGACCAGTGAGGTTTGAAAGCTACAGAGCCTTTCATTCTTTGCTCTGATAGTTGCTACATATGAAGTTCAAAATGCACTTTTACCATAAAATCCTCCAGTAAGTTTGTTTGCAAAGAGTGATGGCATTAAAAGCATGCATCTACATGCTTTGTGAAAAAGGATCTCAAGTTTTGCATCCATCAAGTTACATCTTTTTATTTATGCAAGAATTTAATTTAGAATTCCAAAACCTAACAGCAATGACAAGGACAGCTTGTTTGGAAAGAGAAATTAATTTGAATTTCAAAAAAGCTCATTTCCTAACTGGCAAAGAATCTGTAAGGACACATCAGCTATTTCACTGGCCTAGTGTCTCAAGCCATGAAGTATATCTGACAGACAGTCCCTGAAGGGGAAAAAATTGTTATGGTAGAGGCAACCTGACAGAAAATGTGGAATAAATACACAAGACAGTAAATCAAGAGTGGTGTCTGTTAGGAACCCATTGAGATGTCACTAAACAAATACTAAGGTAACAGGTTCTGGCTCGCAATGAATGGGTGGCATTCTGGTCATCATTCTTCTAACACACCATTCAAAACACCAGCATTTTTATTCTTCCCTTAAACCTTCCATCAACTGCTATAGCACATGCAAGTCACTTGCAGGAAAACGGCCTTTAAATATTTTGCACTTTTTTGTAGCTACAAGCACTAGTTGGAGAGAGCAGATAAAGCATAACTTAACAGGAATACTACCACAACCCCTCTCAGGGTGCTTGGACCTGAGACCTCTCAGACTTCACCCTCCTCTGATTTTACAGGAGGCACAAGGCTTTCAGAACAAAGCAGGAAGAAGTTTTTGCTTTAAGAGAAGGCCTGGGAGTATGGTAGAGGGACAAATCTTCATGTCTAGAAGTAGTTGATAAGCAGGCTAACGATACTCAGATTCTTCTCAGAGCTGCCAAATTATAGAAATAGAGTTAATGTGAAAATTTAAATACTGGAGATGCCTCTTTAAAATAAGATTTAATTTTATTTTTACTTACAGTGAAAGTTGTCAAACACTGGAACAGTTTTTCCAACAAGATCGTGGAGTTTTCCATCAAGCTGGACATTGACCATGAGCAACCGGTTCAAGCTCTGAGAAGGGGTAAAGGACTACTTGATCTTCCAAAGCCACTTCCAACCTTACCCAGTCTGGGGTTCTGGGAAGTTTTCCATGAAAAAAAAGGATTAAGGTCAAAATCAGACAGACGTCTGTAAGAACAGGTGCTGTATCCTGAGGTTGCAACAAAGGCAGGAGACGAAAGGGAAATAGAATGCATTTTGATTCTCTTTGTTTTGGAGACTTCTTTTTCACCATTTCTTTTATCAAAGGATAGGAAAATGTAGGTTCCGAATTTAATTAATTAAACAGTTAAAAAAAGGAGTGGTCTCACTTCCATTACTTTGCCTACTTACTAAGTGAAAGAGTAGGTGGAAGTGAAATAAACAAGGTAAGGTCAGTAGGAAATTGTGAATGAGGCAGGACAGTTGTACCTTTTTATAACATTCTCATGCTATAGTCTCACTTTGATGAAACAGACCCAAACTATGCAATACAGTATCAAGCAGACGTCCAAGTCCAACTTAAATATAGCAATACCATTGAGTCCCAATGAACTGCTGATGGCACACAGCTTTAGGCCAAAGTGCTTGCATGAACTGGGGGCCACCACAATTTTCATCATCTCTCCACTTAAATACTGGGGGAACATAGTATAGGCCCCAAGAGCAGGGAGCAAAGGACAATTAAAGTAGCTCAGAGCACTGTGCAGAGCCATTGCCTTTCTTCTGTACGTTTATGTTTGATGATGCATAACAAGACTATGTTTCTATGTCAAAATTTAAGGCTTCCTGGGTTAGATACTGTGTGAAAACCCTATCTGAAGTTTGGAGGCAAGTGTGGTATTCTAGCTATTGGAACTGTTACAAAATGGGGATATGGACAGAGGAAGTAGTATGACCTCCTAAAAAATTCTAAATATTGTGGCTGTGACCTGAGAGACAGAATGCTATTTCTGTTCATAAATGAAAATACACAATGTAATATAGGCTACAAAACTGTAAAGCCTATTAAATCTTAGTACACTGTTTTACTTTAGTATTTTGGTTTTTACAATTAAGAATGTAACCTTTTTGCAGGAGATTTAAAAGGTTTTAAGAAGTCTTGTTGTTCTAAGTAAAGACATGCTGCAGAACACAAATTCTTTTCAACAGTTATTAACTTCAGTGGTTTTAAGTGAGGTTGCAGTTGTGTATACAGGCTAAAAGCAAAAAGCTGTACTATTTTAAAAATGCAAAATGTAAGATTGCTAGATAAATATTTTGTAATATAAATGTGATTAACATTCTTCATAAAAAGTCAGGAACAAGATGATAAATTGGTATGTCTGTAAGATGTCTTCAAAATTGTATTTTTACTTGGTTGACTTGGAAAACATCTTCTCTAAATAAAACCTGCAATGCAGTTTACATTCTGTAACTTCTGAAATACATAAAACCTGCAGAAGTTATTACCGCACTTGTGCTATCATACACAACAAGTGCCATCATAATCATCTGAGCTATGTTAAGTCTCATCCAACTGTGATTAAAACAATAACCCAGTGAAAACAAATGACACCCAGATGGACAATCTCACTGAACGTCCTTGCTTCTTAAACTACTAAATTCTGGAAGGCAGTGATTTTGAGTACCTTGAGGCAAAGTACAGTTGAAAACAGCAATTTTTTAGATAAAAAGCAAAGTAGCTTGCCTGTGTGGTGGGTTGACCCTGGCTGGGCACCAGCTGCCCACCAAAGTCACTCTATCACATCCCTCCTCAGCTGGACAGGGAGAGAAAACATAACAAAAGGCTCATGGGTCAAGATAAGGACAGGGAGAGATCACTCACCAATTACTGTCATGGGTAAACAGACTTGACTTGGGAAAATTAGTGTAGTTTATTACCAAGCAATTCAGAGCAGGATAATGAGAAATACAAACTAAATCATAAAAACACTTTTCCCCACCACCACTCCCTCCTTCTTCAGCTTAATTTTAATCACAATTTTCTCTACCTCCTCCACCCAGTCATGCAGGGAGATAGGGAACGGGGGTTTGCACCATACATCACATATTGTCTCAGCTGCTCCTTCCTTCTCTCGGGGGGAGGACTCCTCACATTTCCTCGCCTCCAGCATAAGGCCCCTCCCATGGGAGAGTCTTCCACAAATTTCTCCAAGGTGAATTCTTCCCATGGGCTTCACAAACTACTCCAGTGTATGTCCCTTCCAAGGAGTGCAGTCCTTAAGGAACAGACAGCTCCAGCATGGATGCCCCACAGAGTCCCAAGTCCTGTCAGAAAATCTGCTTCAGCATGGGCTCCTCTCTCCTTTGGGCCACAGCTTCTGCTAGAAGTGTTCTCCAGCATGGGCTCCCCTGCATGGTCACAGCCTCCTTTGGGTATCCACCTGCTCTGGGATGAGGTCACCCATGGGCTGCAGGACGATATGTGCTCCACCATGGACCTCCATGGGCTGCAGGGACTTATCCTGCCTCACTGTGGTCTTCACCACAGGCTGTGGGAGAATCTCTGCTCCGGTGTCTGAAGCACCTCCTCCTCCTCCTCCACTGACATGGGTGTCTGCAGAACTGTTCCTCTCACATATTCTCACTCATCTCTTAAGCTGAAATTGCCATGTTTTGGTTTCTCTTCTTCCTCCTTAAATATATGTTATCTCAGAGGCGCTACTACTGTCACGACGAGCTCAGCATTGACTCCACGAGACACAGGGGAAGCTTATAGCAGCTTCTGCCAGTAAGTCACCCCTGTAGCCCCTCTCATTACCAAAACCTTGCCACATACCCCCAGTACAGCCTGTACATATATCCACAGAAGCATTAACACTTCAACCAGCCAGATGCTGTCAAGGGAAAAAAGGCTAGAAGTCATCTCTTTGCACAATGCAACAATTTTGATGTTGTACTGTGCTAAGTACTGACCAAGTATAAAACCATGTGTGAGACATAGTAATTTAAAGTTAATACTGAATGTATCTTGATGGGGTAGACTTTTCGCTACATCAGTGCTGGGATAGTATTATCAATTCTAATTCAGTCATTATAACCAAGGATGATTGGACATATTACGAACAGTGGAAATGGATAATGTGGCCCAAGTACTATAATACTTCAATAGCACAGTCTACAATACACTTTTGAAACACAGAAGTTAAAAAATATACCCATCTGAATGTGAAAGGTTGTAAGTCCATTATTCTGGATGGATACCACACACTACTTTGATACATACCTGTTTCTAAACTTCTCTGCCCTTTACTGAGTTAGCAGACTGCCCATGCTGTCTTAAACCTTTAGGGAGCCAGGAGCTTTCCAACAGGACCAATAATTACTAGCATAAGTTAAGCTTTCAGAAGGATCATGATAATAAACAGGCTAAATGTTCCAAGATTAAAAAAAAAAAGGGTAGAAAAACCAACAACCCCCCCCCACAAAACAACAACAAAATAAAACAACCCCCCCCAAACAAACCCAAACCAAACAAAAACCCACAAAAGAAAACCAGAAGCCTGTATGTTTTATCCAAAGGCTGAACACTGTTTCATTTCCTAGAACCTGTGACATACAGATAAAATCCTTTAATGTTAACATGCCACAGGAAACATAGCAGCTACCTTTTACTCCCAGTTACATAGGCAATAAGGCTAGGAATCCTGCATATTTTAGTTTCATTTAGAGTTCAAGCCAAGGGACAATTTATCCAGATAAACAGAATGAGATAAGCATGGTCATCTTGCATCTCTTTGCAAAAGGATGAAGGAACTAAGATACTGGCACTCTACTTGCACACTTAACAAGCCAAAGCTATCCAAAACACTATCTCTACTTAAAGAAAGGGAGTTTTTCCTTGATGTACTTGTGGCAGGAAACATTTTGTATGTACACAGACCAAAATGATAAAATATATAGTATAACTTATTTGTATGATTATGAAAGCCACGTAGGATGTCTAAGAAGTTTTCACTGAATGAATGTTATATTGGGTGATAAAAGAGGTATAATCATGTATTTAAAAATATACCAAGTACTTTTCCTGTTTACACACAAACTGAAACAGAGAAATGGGATTCCAAACTGAGCTTTGTGATGACAATGTACATAATCCTCACGGATCTGAACCTAGTATATTCTCTTTGTTCAGTATTATTTTGCTACAGGACAAAACTCTGAAGCAACCTTTTGCATACTGCCAAGTGAATGATGTATTTCCATTCAAAATCATTATCTCTCTAGAATTTTGTTAATACATTTTTTTACTCCTGGCATACTGCTAACACCAGTTCTTCAATTCTTTAGCAATTCATTATATGAAGGCATAAACATACTTAGAGAACTGTGTTTCTATAGCAAATAAGGTGTTCTATAAAGGGAGAAAGAGGTAGCCAGTTCTCTGTTTTAGAATCAAAGTCAGTAGCAAGGTGTTAAGACTAAGGTAAGGAAGCAACAGTTTTTAAGAGCAAAATGTTTCACCATTGAATACCAGTTTTACTGCACACATTTCTAATATTTCCTTGTAACTTGTGAGTTACTCAGGCACTGGGTCTCTAAGAACCATTCAAACTCTTCCTCGGCAATTAATTACTATTGAGGAACAAGGATTTGTTCAATTTAAGGAGACTGAATGCTATTACAAATCAACAGCCCTGACACAAAGTTTAAACAAAACTCTGAAGCTTGGAATAGCTCTATTTTTTTTTTTACTACTGCAGATAAGAAAATCCCATACTGAGAGATCACTAATTGCTCTTACTTCTTTCTGGTTTTCAAAGCAACTGTAATGCCTCATTAAGCTTTTAAAATGAGCAGACCCTGACTTTGCATTAGTCGCACAGACATACTGCTCAACCGCAGTCCAGGAAGACTATATGCCATCTCCAGCTTGTACAAAATCAGGGAGGGAAAGACATTTCACTGAGGTACTGATTCAAAGTTTTGCTCAAGTTTTTAATCTCAAAACTGTCTTTTAAGTTTAGAGACTAGGAAGTCAGTTACTTGATCATTTAAGAATGCCACATTTGAGATTGCAAGAGATAATGAAATAAAACAGCACAGGGCCTCTGTTCGTGTGGCTGAGGTGAATTCGCACTTTACTATATACGCTGGACAGGTAAAACAAATTAGGTTTGAGTTTTTGCTCACTTACTTGCCTGAAGTTAAATTGGGTCTGTCTCAACTCCACATATCTTTCCAAATCAGAGTTCCTGGGTTAATTAGGATAGGGTTTCATGACTAGTTTAATTGACCTAAACACTTCTCCATGAATGACAAGTACCATTGTCCTCTACCAGAATGCTACCATTCCCTTCCTAGGGCTGAAATGCCAGTCTTCTCTTAGAGCTTTCATGTTCTCGCTGGATCAGATTTCCTGATCCACCCCCTCAGTCTCAAACATAGTAATGGTTCTTCTCCAAGGAAGGGGAGTGAGAATGCTTTTTGTAGCACAAAGGAAGACTAACTTTCTATTCATGTGCAAATTTTCTTCCTCGGGTGAAAGATTTTAAATAAAAAAAGACCCCATGAAGGTAGAAAATATTTTTTTCACACTACTAGACTTCAGAAAGAGTCTGCTCTATAATACAATTTGCAGAGTCACTTCAAACTGTTAGGTTTTCGTAGATGGTAGATCCTGAACCTGACCCTGCCTCATCTTCTCCAGGCAGCAACAACCTGTATCAAAACTAGTACATTCCATCAGTTTGAGTGTCATGACCATTCTATGTTCATGCAGATGTTTAGAAGCATCTACATACAGAATGCAGAAACTGTTTAAATGTAGCAGTGATAACTCTTCAAGCAGAAATTTAGACATACTTGAAACCAACCTGCATAAGGATTACATTGTCACTGACAGGACCCAGATGAGCTTCATGCATTCAGGTAGAGTCCCAAAGCTTCAGAGTTAGATTCAACAGCAGAGTGAAGACCAAAAAACTAAAATGAAGAAAAAGCACAACAGCTTTTTTTTGGGCAAAAAAGGCTACCTGCACTTGCAGTTTCCTCACTAAACTAGGCATTTACATTTGTGCAGCTTTAATTAAAGTTTAGAAAGAAATGCAGCTTTAAAGTTTAGAAAGAGACAGAGCACTAGAGATTAGACTGTAAACTCAGTAAGATGTTTAAACAGAGTTGTTCAAGTGAATGAATTAGAAGATTATAGTAGTTTCAGATTAGCTAGAAAGGCTAACAATCCAGACAAGCCAGAAAGCACGAGTATGGATGGGGTGCAACTTCCTTTCTGCAGAGCTATAGGTTTTCAAAGCAAAAAAAAAAGCAATCACGCTTTATGTGTCCAGTAAATCTGTACAAGTCTAATGAACACATTCTTTACAGTGGTGCACAGTAGGAGCATAAGAGACCATGGACATAAATGGAAGTTAGAAAGGTTCAGACTAGTTAAACTCTCAGGGGACAGCCAGGCCTTGAGAACTTTCCCAAGGCCATACAATTGCCTTTGTTGAAGGTTTTAGACCAGGCCACATGAATACCTAAGCACCATGCTATGACCTTGTTGGAGAAAGATGCTGGCTTAGAACAACATCCTAAGAACCCTTTCATCTAAACTTTCTTAGAATCCTAAAATAATTAAACCCAATTTTAGCTAATGCCAAGCCTTATTGTGTTAATTTTAAATAAACCTTTAACATAACAGCTACTAGAAGTTGTTTTCAAATGTCAATGAAAGCAATTGAGTATAGGGTGGAACATATGCAAAGATTCATGTTCTCAAAAGCATACACCAACAACATGCATAAGATGCCCAAATATATTTATTTCTTTTTAAAAGTATGTTACTCTTTAGAAAAAAAGACAATCTAAGAAATCCCAATACAGATTGAAGTATAACAAATCCTGCACATACTCAATTCCGATGTTTACTTAAACATCAGCACCATCAAACCAAGCAAGATAAGACTTCTGAAGTCAGTAGCAATGAAGTACCAGGACAGAAGGAAACCTTAAAATAAACAGAAGCTTCAAAGCTTTTAAGACAAGCAGAGCCGGAGTTCCAGAATGCATTCAAGAACCATGAAATCTCTCTAATACTTTTGATGTTCATCTGCTGCCAAAAATACATGTGAGTGTTATAACAAAGAAACATAAGCATCTCAGTATAGAGTTACAAACTGGTAAGCCAGTTCATTAGTTCCAAGTAGTCAAAAGAGTACAGCAGTGTTCTAAAATTGAAAAAGATAGAGCTTGGGACAGGGATGTTGACAGGCTAGCATGAACCACTTAAGCTATTTCCTTCCCAACCTCTTTCATTCCTCATAGTATTCAGAACCATCTCAAGACAGAAGGGAAAAGCAGCAAGTTCATTACCACAGAACAATAAGATATCTACTTCTTGCACTATTGGTAAAGTTTTCAGTGTTAGTGCATGAAAAAGTTACTGGATGTTTATTTCTGGATGTGCCTACAGGTGAGGTTACCATAACTATGTGTGAGCAGTACAACTGTATTCATTAATGTATCTCTCATGTAAAGTATTAGCTCAAAATATTCTGCCTTAAATGGCTGGAGCTGCATTTTTGTTAGTATCTCTATCATCATGCCTTTCCCTTGTTAAATATAATAATTTAACCATCTTGTTTTTACTCAGCGGTAAAAGCCATGTACTCCTCTCAGTCCTAGTGATGACAAGAGGAAAGATACCTCCCATCTGTCATTGGCCTCTTCAAGATTTCTGGGATGTCTCAATCCAGGAGAACTAGCAATGAGACACAGCCTCATGGTGGGGGATAATAAATAGGGACAAGTGTGTAGGTGAGAACACTAAAGTAGGACATTACTGGTGACAAAGGAAAAGTTTACTTTAAAGGTGCAAGTGTCTATTCAGCTAAAACCTTGACAAGTGAGTCCTATTTGGAATGTAGCATATGTCCTAGAAGCAAACTAGACACTGAATGTTGTCTTTGTTCCTTTTTAGGAGTGTAAACACTACCTTATGTTCTCAAGTAAGACGACACTAATCAGACTTAGATGCAGCCACTCAAGCAAATGGAATGATAACTCACAAGATACTCAGTTTCATGCTAAACAATAATATGTAAACACCCAAACAAGTCACCAATTCAGATAGTACCAGACACCCCATATGGATTGTCACAACGCAGCACCATAGCAGCATTTTGATTTAAGGAACAGTCTTGCTGCTCATCCCATCACATTTACTGAACTGTGGTAGCATTAGCAGCACTGTGATTTGCTCTCTGCTTTCAATGGGTCTAGGTCCAGTTTTGGCTTGCCCACATCATTCTCTTCGTTAGGAAAGGTTTTGTAGTTGGCAAGGATGTTTTCCACCAAGAATCGAGCAGCTTCGTCTATGTTGATGTTGTCCTAAAAATATTGAAAGCAAAGTAGTCAGTGATTTTTTGAAATAGTCACACTTTCCTATTAAAAAATAAGCTCAAAAAGAAAAACTCTTCTTCAGTCTCATCAGCATAACAACCAATATCGATAGATCAGGCTATTGCTTACACACTTTTTTGGAAAACGTTATCAGAAAGGTTTGAGAAGATTATACACCCATATTATAGATTGAATGCTGTGACTCTAATCTAGTAGGCAGGCAGGGTAATTACTGTCACCTGCATTTGGAAGACTCACAAATGCCAAAGTGCATTTCTGCATCAGAAAAGATAACAGGCAATTACACTGTCTATAGTTCTGTCCTACCTTTTGGGGCCTTTTTCTGTTTCTGCTGCAGTTTGGATGCAATTATTTATGTAAAAAGGACCTTTTCTATCCGCCTCAAAACCATGACTATTTTCTAACTACTCTACATATTCTGGTGCATGCTTTGAAAAGTACCTTCACATATAACTCTAAAGAAGGTGTGTATGTAGGATTCCTAGTGATGTACTTCATCAGGTTATCCCAGTTACTGAGGGTCCAAGCCGGTCCCAGGGCCAAGGGGTCTTTGGCTACAGGACTGACCTGGCTGGGCCATCTGTTAGCTCACTACAGGGCTGCCACGTTTGAAACTGCTCATCTTTGGTTCCAAAGGAAACACCAGCCCAGCACACTCTTCTGTCTCTGTAACTGTAGATCTAAACTCTACATAAGCAAGGTTAGATTGTAAGAACTTTTGACCCATCACTACTGCCCTTTATAAGCTTGTGGTTGTCAGTCACAAACTGCTTTCAGCAGTATGTAGATAGGCACTTCTCCCTGCCCAGAGCAGAGAAGGATTCTCTTCATTTTAGTGTAAGGATGTCCTTAAGATATTTCTATGAATATTTATACTCTCTGCAGTTCTTTTGCCTTTAATATTCTTCCCAATCTACAGAGTGGAACCTATATTACTGATGACTAGACTTAAGATTCAAGTGTCAGTTCCAGCAGATAGGCAAAAGCAGATTAGAAGGATATTCCAGTGGGAGGACTTAAAACCATAAACTGATTTGATATGCTTAGAAAACAAGAAAGGCGTCCTGAATTTTTGCTAAGCTATTTTAACTACACTTCTTCAGAGTCCTAAACAAGTCAATTAATAACTGAACTAGGACTATTATTATCTGGATTTTTCTTTGCACTAAGAACCGTGCTTTACAGTGTTGTGTCTTAAATACCATCTAAAATGCAAGCTGTCACTACACTTTCATGTTAGGTTTTGTTCCAACATTACTTGCATTTATTTTTAACCCAGGATGATGTTTATTCATAAGTGTTATGGGCAGGTAAAGCTTCAGGGAAGATGTGACCCAAAGCAGAATCTTGGTATTCTTTTTGAGTATAAAGAGCCTTAAAAATTGAGTTTTTAGCAACAGATGGGTAAGTTTGAGAATGTGTGTTCAAATGTGTGCTGATTTCAGGACTAATTCTTTTCATTGTGTATCCTTCTTCCTTACTTTAGTGATCAAAAAGCAACTTGTTACTTTAAAAGAAGTCTTATATTCTTCTGTAAGAATATAAGAAACAAAGTTGTCTAAGCATCATTGTGTGCCAACTCAGCAGCAGCAGTTAAAGGAAGTAGGCAAGCCAAGGGAAAAGTGGGACCTTGAGGTTTAGCTTTTTATATAAAGCAGTTATCAGTCAGCCCACTAATCTGGTTTGTCAGCCACACTGTCTTCATCTAGAGGAATCTTTCATTTTAAGGATCAGTAGAGCTTTAAGGAAATGCTGGATTTCACTTCCAACTAAGCTGCTGCAAGTTTATCTGTGCATTGATAAAGTCTGTAGACTAAAAATATACAATATGAAATTACTCGAAGTTAACTATTTGGATAAAGCAGCTGTCTTTCTTAATTTAAATTAGTATATAGAACAATGTTTTTCTCCAGTTCAGTTTTGAAATTGCCTGATAAAATAGCAAAGTGCTTTAGCAACATTGTGGGTAGTGAGCAAATAGCTGGTTCACTTCAAGTCTTGCCATTTCCTACATACAACAGTGAAGACAGAAGTGGCAATTTAAAAATGTACACCTAAAGATTACTTGTATTTTTTGGATAGGTTAATCAGCATTTAGGACTATTAACATCTAAAGAATAACTAATCCTCAATGCATGTGAGATTAAAAAAAACCTTATCCAACTCAGCTAATCAAGTTTTCCAACTAGTTTTGAGGTGCTTTGAATTTAAGATGCACTTCTAATCTAAACTAAATATGCCTTATCTTCCTCAGGAATAAAGTTAGCCTTTCTATCACTTCACACTTTCACTGAACACTGGAGATTTGATTGCCACTTCCTATGCTTGATAATTTTATTTCTTACATGACTATATTCATTCATTCTTATGCCAATACTCAAGAGACTGAAAACATTCTATTATGCTCACCTTGGCAGATGTTTCAAACCATCCAACAAAGCCACCTTCTCTGCAAAACTGGTCCATTTGAGAGGGAGTCTGGCTGCCATCTTTCTTCTGGTCACACTTGTTTGCAAGAAGAACAGCAGGGATGGGGCTGCCATTGGGAAGTAGTACTTTACTGTCCAAATCATGCTTCCATTTTGAAACAGCCTCAAAAGTAGAGCCTCTTGTGACATCAAAGACCACAAAAGCACCAACTGCTTCTTTGTAGTACACTCTGGTCATATTTCCAAAGCGCTCCTGGCCTGAAAGAGAGGACAGTGACAATATATTCATATTGATGCATGAACTGTATTCAATGTAAATTGACTAAGCACCAGCTTACTTTGCAAAAGTTTGGCATTTGAGTCTAGTCACCTAGTTCACGACACATTGACTCCTTTATCCTATGTAAGCTCATTGTGACAGACATTATGTATATTGCACATTGCAAACTACTTTTAACATCTGACTTGTCATCTCCAACTACCACTCAATTTTTTTTAAACTAATTTGTTGAGTAGTGTTCTTTGAGAAGTAATACCTAAAAGCACTACCAGCGCATCTATACACAAATTAGTATTTCATCAAAAAATAGCAAGGTTTGGATGTAAATCTATTTACTTCAGCTATAGACATAAGCAAACTCAGCCTTTTGCTGAGGGGTAAGCAACAAGGATTTCCACAGCTTCAAGGCTAACAGCCTTCAAAGCATCTTCTGAAGAAGTCACCTGCATCAAACTCTTCCTTAGGGACAAGTTCAAAAGAAGCTTAACATTTCTACCTAAACCTGTTATCTTTGACTTAATCTTTTAAGTATAAAATTTTCTCTGGATTAATTTTCAGCTATAGAAGTTCTACAGCAATCCCAAGATTTCAAACAGGATTATCAGAATGGTTTAAGTGCAACAATTCACAACAAAAATCCAGAAAAAAATCAACTGTCAATAAGTAAACTAAAAAAAGCCTTTTCTTATTAAGTACAACTCTTGCAGTCAGTATACTTGAAATGTAGAATTAGAGTGTGCCAGTTCAGTTATTCTGTTTGGAAGGTCAGATCATCATGATTTGTTTGGACTTGAGTGTTCATAGCAGTGTAAAGTCCTAGCATGTTGTTTGGGAAGTTTGGGAAACTAAAATGCTTCCTGCTTTGTTCGGCAATCTTGATTGAGAAAAGTAGTCCCTGCACTTTATAATATAGTTTTACACTGTATCATCACTTTAGCTTTTATCATTTAATGCATAAGTGGGTTTAGAAGACAGAAAGTAAGAATTGCATTTGGAAACCTAATTCTCCTCTGTTTATAAACATTCAAGTCCATCTTTGATTAGCAAGAACAGCTACAAGAACTGAGTATTATCTACTTTTTATAAGGAGCCAGAAATTTAATAGGTGAAGAAACTTGATGAGGGGTCCTGTTCAGCAGTATGCTCTCCTAGCTCAATTGCCTCATTTTAATGTCAGTGCTTCAGTGATTAGCTGAAAGCAACAGCAACAACAGTGCAGTTTCAGAGAACTATAAAGAAGCTGACTATGTCTGGCTGTTCACTTAAAGCATAATGCTGTATAAAACAGCATCACTAGACAGCATAATCTGCAGAATGGAAACTACACGTGAATTTCTTCACTACCAGCTGATTATTCTGTATTAGAACAAGCAGCCTCCAAGAGGGAAGCTCTCCTCTCCATATTCAAAGCTTGAGTTTTTAAGCAGCCATGAATTGTAAGGCCATGCAAATAGCCAGGCAACAAGCCTCCATCTCTGTAACTATGCCACTGGAAGGGTCACACTGCTAATGCAAGTCTCCTAAACAGTGTATACAAGTTAGTCACATTGTCTCCCTAGGCCTTTCCAGGCTGAATTCTTATGCCTAAAAGGTGTTTTTGCTACAACCTTACTACAAATTGTTGTACCATGTAACCACTGTTTCCACAAATCAAATACCATTAGGAAAGAGTTGGGCCAGAAGGCTTTAATGACATCTGCAGGTCAATTGTATCACATCTAAAGGAGCTTCACCTTTAGATTGTGGGGATTTTGGTTTCGGGGGTTTGTTTGGTTTTTCAGAGTTGCACACTGTCAGATTTAGTTATATTAAGCAGAGGGTACCACACAAGCTATGGGGAGCTCCTTCTCAGCTTCCCCATTTGTTTAGGTGTCAGTCTCACCACCAATTCCTGTCACATAGGAGCCCCTCTGACTATGCTAAAGCACCAAGTTCTGTGCCCAATTCAGCTAGTCTATCCCTTCACACTATAGGACAAGCCCACAAACCAGTATAATCTCAAAGTCTATAATGCTCTATACCAACTTCAGTCTTCCACAGAAAGTTCTTTAGTTCAGCCCTGAAATGGTCCAGAAATGAAAAGCACTTGCTGTTATTTACATGAGACTGAACATGAATCTGAAACAGCAAGGGAAACAGTCCCATTAGTCCTCCCTATTTAGTTGCTGGAGAGCTGGTGGGCTTTCAGTCTTTAATTAAGGCTGTAAGTTTTTCCAAAAACTTGATGCATTTAAGGTAGACAAAAGAGGTCAAATTAGTACAGTACTACATATACATCTATATATCATTATTACACATTATATGTATTTTTTTCTTCCAAAAAAACCAAGTTACAAAGTATAGCTCATAACCAAACTTGACTAGTCCTAACACTACCAAATGTTTTTTTTATAAGAAATATCAGGGGGCCTAGCCTTGGTCAGAAACTCTGATCTTCACTCAGATAAGCTTTTCCATCCCATTTCCAAGTCCTGTGACTTTGCCATAGTCTGTTTTCCCCAACCACCTGGCCCAATGCCTTCACACACAATGAACTGGAGAGCTGCACTGGCTGGTAACTAACCAATGTTGTGTGGCAGGTGACTTCTCATGCCCCAGTATCTCGAGCTTGTGGTGAAGCTTGAACACCATGCAACCATCTGCCAGATATGCTGTACCAGAAAGGCAGTAATAGCTTTGCAGTAGAACTACTGAGTCACACAAGCTGAATCCCATCATGGGGTCCTGACAGGAGAGAGGACACTGCAAATGAGGTTGTGCTTCTGACTTGAAGATTCAGGAGCTCTGGAATAATGCAGATGCCCAGGTTAGCCTTGCACAGTGGCTTCTCTCATTGTGTAAGACAGCAGTTCCAGTAGGAACTTCACAGAATCACAGAATCAATCAGG
>NW_008668088.1:0-11433 GCF_000695815.1 Acanthisitta chloris
ACACACACCTGTGTCCCCTCACACACGCACACACCTGTGCCCTGTTCCTCTGAGCTCTGTGTGTGAGGAGATGTGTGTGTGTTTGCTGAGGGGCACAGTGGATGGATGTGAGCTGAGCTGCAGGGCCACCCCTCGCCCCAGCCCTGTCCCTCTTTCCCAGCAGGAGCAGGCTGCTGAGGTGGAGGTGGGTGGGTCGGCCGCGGCGTGAGCTGCGGCACCCCGGAACAGCACCGAGCTCTGCTGGGGCTGGGGCTGCTGTCGCAGGTGACTCCAGGGCTGGCAGAGCTGGGCAGGCACTCACTGCCCTGCCCGGGGTGTCTCCCCGTCTGCCTCGCCACAGCAGGTCAGGAGACACGGCGAGGCCACACCAGCAGCACCAGTCAGTGCTCAGGAGATCCCAGTAAGGGCCACAAAGACGACTAAGGGACTCACGTACTGGGACAGAGACCTGGGACTGCTCACCTGGAGAACAGAAGCCACAGACTATAGGATTACTCTGTCCTATCGAGCTCGAATCAGCTCTGGAAAACCAGCCTCGGCCTTGGGTTTCCATTTCCAAATACAAGTCAGGGGAAACAAACTTTTACATTAAACTCGTGAAACGCAGACACGCTGCAAGTTCTGCTGTAAATCTGCGCCTGTTTCTATGGCAAAGTATTCGATTACCCAGAAAAGGTGTTACATGTTACCAGAATAACATCAACATCTGACAAACTGCAAACAACAGTGCAACACTTTAACACCATCGCAGGCTTAAAACAATGTTATGTTTAGTATTTCATTTCTCCATCTATTTCTGTGTCAATTTGCTCACACTCATTTTCAGAGTATATGTATTCAAAATACAGTAGTTCTAGAGCAGCACTTCCATCTCTCTACTTTAGAGCTCTTTACAAAGGAGCCCAGCACTTCATTTTTCTTCATACTGTTTGGGAGAGCCAAACCCTGGACACACCTCCAGGGCTGATGCTACACAGCTGGGAATTTAGCACTGCACCTCCTGGCAGGTATTATTGAAGTATCTTCTAATTTACCTTCTGTTCACAAAATAGTGCAAGGACATTATTTACCTCTCAGAACAAGCTCCAAGGTGTTATCAGCATCTTGGGGCTCTATAGCCCAGGAAACAGTGACCTGAGGGAACTGCTGCTTCAGAGAAAGGAGATCACCACCAAACCAGGACAGCTTTGCTTCAGCCAGGGCAGGGAAAAGGCAGAAGAAAACGGAGTGGGGTTTTCTCACCATTTTGCCTCACCCCCTCCCCAGGTATGATCCTGACTGCTATGCCCGGTCACCAGTCCATGCGGGCACACACCGGTGTGGTTCCAATAAATTTCCTCAAAAAGGGGAAGTTCCATCTGCCACCCTGTCCCCAGCTCACCCGACAGCCCGAAGAACACCGAAACACTGCCTGTTCCCTGGCAGAGTGACCAGGGCAGAGCTGCAGCTGAGAGTGCACATCCCCTCCCTCCCTGCAGGCTGGAGCTGCGTTTATGGAGCAGCAATACTCGGCTGGGGGGACGAGCCAAGCCAGGCTGGAGCAGGATGGAGAGGCAGCCACAGTCTCACGCCGTGGGACGGAGCCGGTTCCTGGGCTGGGGAGAGGCTGAGAGCTCCACCAGAACAGCACTGCTGGTCCCACCAGGCCCCTGCAGCACTGACCCTGCTCCTCTCAGACAAACTCCCTGCCCACCCTCTGCAAACATCAGCCTGGCATCAGTGACCATCGCGGGAGCAAGGAGGGAACCAGCTCAGCTCCCTGACAATGTCTGCAGAGCCTGCTGTCCCCTAATGCAATCAGAAGCACTGACAGCAACCCAAAGCACAGTGGGCAGCAGCACAGCTGAAGAGAAGCACTAACCACCGAGTTAAACTGCTCCAGTTGCTCCGGGAAGGGGAAAGGCACACCAGCACCCAGGCAGTTATTTTTGGCAGTGCCTGCGTTCCTCTCTGCTTTCTCCTCTCCACGTCTGCCCGCTCTGCGGCGGCTCGTGCTGCCCAGAGCTGCCCACAGACCTGTGCCCCAGCAGTGCCCATGCCAACGCCCTGCCCAGGTGCTGCTGCCCCTGTCCTGCTCTCCTGCCTCCAGAGCAGGTTTGCTGGGAATGCTTCCAGCAGCTCCCTTAGCTCTGACATGGTTTGTGGTGTCAGTCTCCTCGCACCTCACATCAGTCAAAAGTAACTGCTGTGCTACCGAGATGTGCAAAACATTCTTCCAAACCTTATCAGGGCCAAAAGTACTGTTTGCAGCTCCTATATTCCCTGCTCCACTAGTCTTACCTTCTCTAACACATCAACACGTTCTTAACCATAAATTCTGATTTTATTTATGTCGTTATCTTTACCAACTAGGTGAAGATCGGGATAACTGCAAGAGGGGTGAGTAAGCACTTTGGACAAAAGGCAAAACTGCAGGAAGAGAGCAGTCTGGAGGGACACAAGGGCCCTCACACCCCTTTCCCCACCCCACTGGGGTCTGCTGCTGCTGCCACAGCTGTGCCTTCCTGGGCCATCCCTGCCAGCACTGCCTGTGCTGGGGCACAGCACGGCTCAAACCACTGCCCTGGGCTCCCTCACACTGGCCACAGCTGCCCATGGCTCCCAGCACTCAGGTGAGTCTCATGACAAGTTTGCACACCCTCATTGTCACTCAAGGAGACACTCAAACATCAACGCTGCCTTTGTTTTCACTTACATAAATCATTGGTTCAATTGCCATTTCTTTAAAATTCAAAGATGCTCACTGTGGTGTCTTTAAGTGTGCAAAAATCCCAAGTGCTGGACAGACACAGAGCACAAAGACAGTCCATGACCTAAGAGGAGACAATCCGAGCGTGAGGGGAGAGGCAACAGAAACAGATGGGAGAAGAGAGGGCAGCAGCAAATGGCACCAGGCAGCATGAAGGGTGTGCACGGGTCCCCTGGGCCATCAGCTGGGCACATGCAGCCTTCCTGCCAAACAGAGCTGTGTGATCACCAACCCAGCTGCAGCACAGTCAGCAAACCTCATCTGACAGTGGAGAGCACCAGCGCCCAGGCAGCACCACTGATGCCCCAGAGCAGCAGTTTCGGGGCAGGAAGGGTGACACAGGCAAAGCAGCAAGTCAGGGAAACTGGCCCTCCTGCCACAAAGGAATCAAAGCACCCTGGGAACTGTCAGCCACGGGCAATCCCACTAGGAGACAGGAGGCAGCACCAAGTTCAGGAGGAGAAATTAACAGAGAGAAAAAGTAGAAGCTGCTGATCATTTCAATCCATTCCCCTAATGGGAAAACAGAAGTTCTACCATAAACATTTAAGACCAAAAGGTTTTCCTTATAAGATTCTGTCAACATGCCCCTTTTCCTTGCAAAGACACCAGACCCAGGGAACTCACAGGTGCCAGGAGACAGCAGGCAGGGGCAAAGCTGAGGTACTGAGTACAGGCACTTCCTTTCCTCGAATAACGAGAAACATTTGACATTTTGGCATCTGTACAAAGAAACTTTTCTACTGAGTAATTATCTGATGGAAAACATTTTCACTATGACATTATAACCTTCAGGAATTATCGCTGAGTTCTCTTACTCAGCAGCAAGACCACATCCCCAAATAAACAGCATTTCTCCACTTGCAGCTCCCGAAACACATACCCGGTGCATCCTACAGAACAAGGCACACAGAAACTGGTAAAACCCTGCTGGTTTTGGTGAAAAACCTGAAAGCCTCGTGTCCTCAGAATCTACCCCAGTACTGGTTTGTGGTGAAAGCTGAGGAAATTCTCTGGTGCCCTCTGCTGCTAGGCAGCAGCAGCAAGGAGGCCTGGCCTGACCTGGCTCACACACCTGCTCAGCACCGACCCAAGGGACACCCTGACACCCCTTCATTTCTCACACCTGTGCGAGACAAAATCAGCATTAAGTCTGCACAAATAAAAACATCTATTATCCAACATGTTCCTGCCGAGCAGGCTATCAGCTCTTCCCACCACAGCACCTTCTCTCTCCTACACCGGTCACACGCTTTAAACACGTCCCTGTCTCGCTGTCCCTTTGGAGCCCAAAGCCTTTCCCGTGGCAGAGCAGACAGCTCTGGCTCGTGCCATTCCCAGGACCGCACGCAGCACTCCGGGGTGCACTGCACCCACAACAGCTGCTCCCTGAAAACATCCCCTCTGCTGTGTGCAGGGCTCCCCCTCCTCCCCTGCCCTGGAGCCAGCAGTCCTGAGCTGCCAGCACACCCTCCAGCCGCTCTGGCTCGTGCTGTTCCCAGGGCCACACACAGCACTCCGGGGTGCACTGCACCCACAACAGCTGCTCCCTGAAAACATCCCCTCTGCTGTGTGCAGGGCTCCCCCTCCTCCCCTGCCCTGGAGCCAGCAGTCCTGAGCTGCCAGCACACCCTGCAGCCTCTCGGGCACAGCACCAGCCACCTGTGCCCGCTGAGCAGTGCAGGTGTCACCTCTGCCCCCCAGGCCACCCTGGTTACACCTCCAGAGTCTCCAGGGGCTCCTTTCCCTTCCCCACACTGTAAATAACACGCTCCTTTCCACTACACTGGGAAAGCTTCCACGGCAAATCGACTAGGAAAAGGAAAAAGCAACAACAGAGTATGAACTCTCTCCTACTTGAGCAACTGCCATCTGGTCAAGTGGCTCTGGGAATTCGGTCACCGAGAGCTCTGCTCAGCCTCGGGGCCTCCCTCGGCCGAGGTGCACGCAGCACCCTCCCTCTGGCACCCTCTGAGGAGGCAGGTCATGAGGAGACAGATTCTTTGGAAAAATGGCTTGCTTCATTCATGAAATGAACTCCCTTCCATGAATTTGTCTGTGCTCAACAGAGGAGATGTCGGCACGTGAAGGGGAAGAGGCTGTTATCCAAACCCAAGGGAGCACACGTGCTGGGGGGATAGTTCCAGGGGTACAGCTGTCACCACACATTTTCCAGTAGTTAACTCATACCAGAATTTGAAGTGGACTAGAAACAGGGATAGTGGACTTACAAGGGGAACACCTGCCACGTCTGCCACCTGCAAGGCACACTCACAGCTACACGTGCTCTCCTCCCACCACAGGACACCTCTCCAGGACAGAACTCAGCCTTGCTCTCCCCAGGAGAGCACAGCAGGACTGACAACCCCACCAGGACTGCAGCCTGCCTGGCCCAGCACTCGCACCGCGGCCGCTCCTCCACGGATCCTGGACACAGGGATCAGACCACAAAAAGGCTTTTCAGACAAGAGCAAGGAAAGCAATGAACCCAGAGCAAACCCATCATAAACTCTCCTGTCATTAGCAGCACAGCCCCCTGCCAATGAAAAACATCCACAACTGTAACTGAAAAGCACTTCACCTTTCCATCTTCCAGACAGCCACAATTTCCACTCACTTCACGATTTACAAGGCAAAAAGCAGCAACTAAGGCACTCCAGCAGCTGTACCCATTTACAGGACACACAGTCTCTGCCTTCAGTCACTACTTGCATTCTTACATGCAATTCATTAAGACATTTCAATGAAGAAGTTGGGAGGGAATGAAAAGGAAATAAATGTCAAACTTGCTCACATGCAAGGTAATACTAAATTGACAAAGTCCCAGTCTGCAGCATCTATTAGCCATCATTATGCATCAAAGGCTTGGAATTTTACAGGGCAAAATATAAAGCAGGTTATATACCCTCACATCCACCTGCACTGAAATGATGTGGATGAAACTCAGCACCTTTAACCACACCTCAGGGTGCTCACAGTTACTGCTACATTCTGGTCACCTTGTGTCACTGTAATCATAATTCTGTAAATTTCTGAACTCCTACAGAGTCAAGGCAAAACCTGTAAGATCATCAAGTCCAACTGTTCCCCAGCACTGCCAAGGCCACCACTAACTACGTCCCCAAGTGCCACATCCACAACTGTTAAATCCCTCCAGGGATGGTGACTCCACCCCTGCCCTGGGCAGCTGTGCCAGGGCTGGACAGCCCTTTGGGGAAAGACATTTTCCCTAAAATACAACTGAAACATCCCCTGGCACAACCTGAGGCTGTTTCCTCTTGTCCTGTCACTTGGTGCCCAGGAGAAGATGCCACCCTCCACCTGGCTGCAACCTCTGTCAGGGAGCTGTACAGGTGAGGTGAGGCTCCTTATATATCCTTAGCTGCTATTGAAGTGATTTCACAAGTCAAAAAGAACCTCAAAAAAGCAAACTCCAAGTCACTTTGGCAGTTTCCTTTACTGCCAAAGTCTTCAGAAGAAAAACATGAGTTTCTCCAGTGCTCTGCATCGGTTCAAGACTTTCTTTGGATTTAATCAGGCAAGAAATGGCTTTCAGCCTCTGCAAGCCCACAGGCAGTGCTTTATAATGTAAAGTTGATTAAAAACGATCAGGACAACCCACTGAGATGCAAAACACAATGTATGCCTTGTAGTTAATCTTCCACAGTCCCCCAGAGCACGGTAACTATTGTGCCCCAGTACGAAGCCCTGCATGGCTCTGCCACGAGAGGCACAGGAGCTGCTGGGGCTGTAACTGTCTGCAGATCTCTTGACACTGACTCATGCTGAAGGGTGTAACCATCTGAAATGCTCAGCAGCACCTGACCTTCTTTCTCCCAAAAAGAACATCACAAAGATCATGAATTTGTCCTCGATGCAATTTCGGGAAGGAAACAAAAGCCCTGTGTATTTGTCCATAGTCCAGATGTGCCAGTTAGAACCAGATGCACAAATCATGGAATCAAAGAATGGTCAGCACTGGAAAAATGCAGGAAAAATTAAAGATCGGGGACACCTCCCACCAGCACAGGCTGCTCCAAGCCCCATCCAACCTGGCCTGGACCACTCCCAGGGATGGAGCAGCCACAGCCGCTCGGGGCACCCTGTGCCAGTGCCTCAGCTCCTCCCAGGGAAGGATTTCCCCCCAGTATCTCATACACCTTGCCCTCTGCCAGTTTAAATCCCAGCGTTCCACAACAGGTGTCACAGCCCTCGGGCCACGTGGCTGCGCCTCTGGGTGCCCATGGCTTCTTCTCTCTTCACTGGGACAGTGACAGACACACACAGACACCCCATATGTCACCCCTGTCCAAATCCACCCTGGGACGAAGCCCGAGATTCTCTCCTCTGCTCCCAAACGAGGCCTATTTATCCACAGGTGACCGAAAGCAGAGCCCACTCAGGGTGCCCAGTCAGTCAGGAGCTACTGCAGGCAGAGGCACGATGAGGGAAGTGGGAGATTTCCTGTGAGATTCACAGATTGCTCTGAGAACAGCTCCTCTCACACACCTGGGGAGGACACACACAACAGTGACCACACGACCTGCGACAGCCGCGTCGGTGACACTGTCTGCAGCGACTTCCACCCCACTTCAGAGGCAGGCAGCAGTGCCAGTGGCTCAGCAAGGAATGCAAGGCCCCTAAACCAAACAGAAAGACTAAACTGGCACTTCAGCCAAGAAAGAAAACTTTCTGAGGGCTTGGCAAATGCAGCCACACCAGCACTTCACAGAGCTCGGGGCCTGCAGTGCTGTCAATCTCCACTTGAATTCAAGAACTGTTTAACACAAATGTAGAAACTCAAGTAGGGAATATGTTTTTAACCCTCTGCTTTTATGGAAATCCTACTGACCTGAGACCAATTTCCTTAAAATACTTAAGGGCCACTTCAACAGGACTCAGTCCAAACATCACTCGGATCCTGCGTTTTGAAGGATAAAAGATGTGTCGCTCATGGTCAGCACCACAAGCTGTTCTTCAGAACAGCACATTTGGGAAAGAAAAAACAGCCTTGGCCCACCACATTCTGCACACAGCTACCAAAGGAACGTTTGTCGCAAATTTCGCCCCAAAAATTAAAGTTGATTAAACTTTTAATTGCTGCTTTCATGTAGTTTCATGCTCGATACGCAAGCTAATGAACAATTTGTAAGCATCATTAAAGGGATACAGGAAAACCCACAGGGAGCCTCATTTATACATTAAGAAATTAGTCATTTCAATAAAAGCTAAAATTGGATACCGCTAATTTCAAACTGATAAAAACCTTTTAAGTAGATGGGAACATTTGCAGTACAGCATTTCCTCACGCTTAGGCTGGAGACAGCAGGAACATCAAGCCTGAATTACCCTTCGAGACGGAAAATTAACGGTTTCGGGCTCGTTTTGGCTTCAGAATCAGCCTCTTCCCCAGCTGTTACCTGCCTGGGCTCTTGCAGTTAGCCATGGCCCAGCAGGTCTGGGCTTGGAGCTGCTGCTGACACAGGAGGGGCAGGAGCAGCCAGTGCTGGCACTCCTGGCTGTGCCCACACACCCCTCGTCCCCACCAGGGCATCTCTCCTCACCTGCAGACAGCCACAGCCTCCAGACAGCTCTGCTAAGCTGACTGTGCCCAAACACATCCAACAGCTGCTGCACAACACTCACCTGGCTCCAAAGATGTCTTTTTTTGCCAGATCAATGCCGGAAACCACCTTCACCCTGAGGATACGAGACTCCTCCTGCAAAGAAAGAGAAAAGGGGTTTAACGTTTATTCTGTAGCTCATTTTGAAGAGCAACAGTTGGCAAGAGGCTAACAGATACCAGGAATCTCTCCCAGGGAGGACTTGGAAAAGAAGAACCTCTTGGAGGGAGGCTGATCTGCTAAAGAATCCACCCATGAGGAGCACTCGGCTCCAGCCAGAGCTGTTAAGAGTTCAATAAAGCAGAGTCAGAGTAGATAACAGTAATAACACCACAGCAATAATCATGCAACAATAATAATATTAACAAAAGCAGAAGAGGGTTTGCTGGACAGGACCATTTCACATCCCAAATGATCCAAACTCCACAAAATTCATTCTGCACTGACTGTGAAGCTCTTCGAACACAAGGGAAAATATCCACAATATTTCTGTTATGATTAAATGATTTTGTTGAGCCTGTTGAGCTCAAAAGCAGCGTTCACTGACTCATGGCAGGTCCTGAAGATGCACATCACTGGGGCATCAGCCTGATGCTCAGTTAGCACTTCATTACATGAAATGCCTGAGGAGCAGTGGCAAAAACAGCCTTTTCTCCCTTTGTTTTTCCCCATTTGACCAACACAAGGAGGCCACCAATATGAAACCTGGAAATGCTCCCACAGAAACAGGTTCTGCAGTGCCTGTATCAGTGACACCTCCTCTCCCCCGATAAGCCTTCCAGAGCTGCAAGATATGGGATTGGGTTGCAGTAACCTGAGCCTCCGTTCCTGGAAGCCTCTGCTCAGAAAACAATTGCATTTTCCCACAGGTTTCTCCTGGCAGGACCACACTAAACCTGGTCTGTTTGCTTTAGCCAGCTGAGAGGCAGGCCCAGATTTGTGAGCTGTCCTGGAGGGTTTTCAGCCCCTGAGGAAGGTCAGGAGCAGCCCAGACACCAAGCCCCACCTGGGCAGCCCAGACCAGGGCACTTCCAGGAACCTCACAACAGCCTCATTGAGCCTGCCTGCACCAAGAGTCCCACCCTGGCACACGGCCTGCCCTTGGCAGGAAAACAACACCTGAGGACTCAAATTCCTTCCCGTAAACCAGGGTTTTGTCTTCTTTCCAGCAGCACTTCACTGTGTGAGGTAGTTCCTAATGAAGAGAAGAGGATTCCTTCCCCAAGAGCCCAAAGCTTACCTGAGAGGTGAACAGTGTGTGAGAAGGAACAATTCAACGGACTCAAGGGAGTGGATACTGAAAATCTTTTTCACTGTGTTAACTGTTTTCAATCTGTTACTGTCAATACCACGTGCCTGGTCTTCTAGAGCAGTTTTAATATGCTAAAGGCAATGAACTTGCCAATTCTGATCAAGGTAACTCCTTCATTAAGAGAAGACAGCATAGAAAAACCCAGTCAGAAGCTCAGACTGTTCTGACCTCGCTGAAGCAGAACTGGAGGACAAGTTGCAATAGCTGTTTCTATTACCAGTGCTACTCAGATTTCCTCTAAGTCCAACATCGACTTTGATAGAGTGGCATCTTGTCCTGCACTGAAGGCACCTCTGCACATTAACTGAACAAAATAAATAAAAGCAAAACGAAAAAAGAAATCAAAACCAAAATAGGCAAAACAAACGAAAAAGCAAAAGCAAAATAATCACAACAAAAAACACACAAAACAACCAAACGCAAACCAAAAGGACCAAACCCAAATCAAAAACAAAACAATCAAACCCAAACACAAAACAAAACAATCAAACACAAACACAAAACAAAACAACCAAACCACCCCCACCCCTCTTTAAAATAAAAGGCAGGGCAGGAGGAGGTCCCACTGCCAGGGGATCCCTAGCTCAGGCTCTGTGAGGTCCCAAGCTGATGCTCCAGGTGATCTCAGAGACATTCCTGCAGTGTCACACCATGCAGTCAGGGCCCCAGGAGCCTTGACCCAGTTCCCTCCCATGGGTTGGCTCTCAGCCTCTGCTCAGTATTCCAATCTCACAAGCAGAACAAGTGCTTTGGCAGAGGCTTGTTCCAATTCTCACACGCATGAAGTATATGCAATGCTACAAAAATAATAATTAAACCACCTCCATTAGTGCCAAGGCCTCCCATATCTACCCTTATGTTTGCTTCTGTTCCTTCCCTTATCTCCACACGTGCTGTGTCTAGGTAAAAAAAGGAGTTAAATTTACACAGCAGCAGAGAGGTAATCTCACCTCATTGTCCACCAAGAAATCAGATAAAGGACTGCTCAGCTGGGCACAGCCAGAGATTCAGAGCATCAGTTACCTGGTGCAGCTTTCCACCCACCCCTCTCTGAAAGGACTGTAAAGAGAACTAGGATTTTGGTTGGGTTTTGCTGTACACCCATGGCACAAGGACAGAAAACAGCCAAGACAAGATCATTAACCATGGGAAAATTCTGAGTGAGAAGACCCAGGATCCAACCCCCAAATAATAAAGTGAGCCCCAGATGCAAGGAGAGAATGGGCTGAGGAGGCAGATGTGGACGACGTGGGGACCCCACGCACGGCAGACAGGGTCTGCAAGAGGCTGCAGGGTAACTGCAGGAACACACAGCTGGAGCCCCAGTGGGCAAGGAATGAACAAGAGCATGCAGAGCAGGGTAACAAGGCTGATCAGAGAAGAGACAGCACAGCTCTGTGGGACTCAGATCAGGGAACAGACACACACACCACGGGAGCTGCTCCCTGGGGAGGATCCACACCGAGGGAAACGAGAGCCTCCTCCAGCTCCCTGTGGCTGCACCACCATCTGATGCCAAGTGGAAGGGGATGAGGGACAGAAGATTTTTTTGTTGGACTCTGAAGAAGCCCATGCATGTTCTAAAAATGAAAGAGATGCCACAGTGTAATCATGAGTTCTTTGCAGATGAACAGGTACCATGTGAACTGACAGGCTGAGCACAAAGTCAAACTGTCTGGACAACAGCCTGATCCACACAAACGCAGCAGAGCACAATTGATTGGCAGTTAAATATCTTGACCGAAACA
>NW_008668088.1:11462-13408 GCF_000695815.1 Acanthisitta chloris
TACACGAACAAGCTCCCGTTTTCTGGCAACCGTATCCAACATCCCTTTGAGTCAGGAAGCAGTGGAGAGAGGTAACTGCTTACCTCCCTCCAAGGTGGCAGGCTCAGGGACACAATCTTAGGATACTCCTCCTTCCCTCTACTCCTCACCCACCCAGGAGCCCAGCACACCCCTCATTTGCTCCCCACCCCATCCTTCCACAAGCAGCCAGATTTTCCTTCGCGTGACATCACGGGGATGAGGAGGCAGGAAACAGCAAGCTGGGAATGGCTAAGGGAAGACAAGGCCTCAGAAGCCACTTGCTGCTTGAGCTGCCACGGCCAGCAGAGTCCAGGGAAAAGTCTGATTGTGCTCAGAGCTGGAAATATATAGCAAAGAGAAACACTTGTCTGGTGGTGAGACTAAACTGCACCCACCTCCTGTGCAAGAAGTGGACACCTAACTGCAGATCTTGTACTCCACCAAATTTCCCGTGTTCTGTATAGCACATAACCTAAGCTGCTTTTTGAAACACAGTTTGAAAGAGAAGTTCAGCTCACCCCACAGCAGCATTTTCCCATCCTATTTCAACCTTGCCTGCAGCATACTGAGCCTGGAAGAGGCTCCTTAAACCACCTGCCCTGAGCAGGAGCTGCAGAGAGGCAACCTGGCAGCTCCTGCTCCCAGGGGCTGTGCCATGTCCCCACAGCACCCACACCAGCTGCCCCAGAGCTGGGGCCAGAGCTCACCGCACGCCAGGGAACGTGAGCTGTCCGCAGACTGTGACTAGACCCCTCTGGAGCCAAGCACAGAGCTGTGTGCACACGTGGGAACGGCCGTGGGGGCTGTGAAATCTCTGCAGCCTCCCCTGCCCAGGCTCTGTGCCCACCGTGCTGCCCCTACCCCTCGCCCGCTGCAGCAGGCTGCCCTGGAGCGCCCGCCCGGCTATCGGTGCCGACCGCGCTCGCGCCGACCGCTGCTCTGTCCAATCATTAACAGGAGGTTTACGTGTTCTTGCCTCCCCAAAAAATGTCAGAGGTTACAGAGTTCTGCTCTTTGCTGAAGGATAACCTTCAGACAGGTGGTGTTTTCTCAGCTGCAGCTCACAGTGCTGTTTTAGAGGACGTGGCTGATTTTGGTGGTCCCGAGCGATGGTACTGGAAGCCAACCATGCAGCAGAGCCCAAACTTCACTGACAGTGAGTGAACAAACCCCAGCTCTCCTCAGAAAACAGACAAAGGGACACAGATGCACTTACAAATTTAGGAGACTTCTGCAAGTATATTTATCTGTATGATTCACATTTCGTTAATTCTTTGTTAAATGCACAGCACACTCACTGTCTCCAGCTGCTCTCAAAGGACAAGTCATTCCTAACATTCATTAAAGCACGCACATAAAGAAAACTTATTAAGCCTTGCACTTGGATTAATAAAATACCCTGGAGCCTGGAAGTTTAGAGAAGAGTTATGGCAACAAGAGAAGAATGTGGGCCAAGCCCCCAAGCTGCCTTCTTCCCCACCCACGGGATGTAACGCCGCTCCTCCACAGGGAGATCCAGGAGAGGCAGCTCGGCCCACACCAGCTCAGCCCCAACAGGTCCAGGTTTGGAACACACATCTGTGTGTTCTAAACACACGGAAAGAAACCCCCAGCACTCCGGGCTGGCGTAAGGAAAGCCGCAGGCGTCAGCGTCCAGCGGCACAGACAATCCCGTGACACGCAGCACGGGCACCCAGAGCGGCCGCAGTGACGATCGATGGGGACAAAATTAGCAGCTCGGCTGGTTTCAACGAGCAGACAAGTGCAGAGGCACCGGATCAACGCACGCCGACAGCTGAGGAGCTGCCACGCAGCCCAGAGGAGATGGGCCACCCGAGGTGCTCTCCCAGGGCTGTGTGACCCCGTCTCCGCGCGGCCCCGGACGGGACGGTACCTGCTCGTGGTGCCGGGGCCGGGCGAGCCGG
>NW_008668089.1:0-337 GCF_000695815.1 Acanthisitta chloris
CTGCCCTCTCCATCCCTCTCCCTCTGCCCCTTCTATCTCTCTGCCCCCTCCGTCCATCCCCCTCCATCCCACTCCCTGTCCCTCCATCCCTCTCCCTCTGCCCCGTCCATCCCTCTCCCTGTGCCCGCTCCGTCCCTCGGAGATGCCCCGACGGTCCCTGCTTCTCTTCTCCCGAAAGTTCCCCCCGCTGAAGAGAGGGGTAAGTGCTCTCCCGGTCTCCAGTGTCAGAACTCACCTGCCGCCGTGCTCTGCTCCCATCCTCTGAAACCAGACCTGCCGCTGTGGCAAGAGATCTTCGAGGGAACTGCGAGGCACACCCGGCACACAACCTGCTGCT
>NW_008668089.1:363-11642 GCF_000695815.1 Acanthisitta chloris
CCTCAGCACCATAGTTACCTTGGAGAAAACAGAGGCAAACAAACAAACCCACCCCCACTCTGGTAAGAAGAGTCAGACAAAATTATGATGCTTGTTTTACTTCCTACTCTGAGTTCCACAGCGCTTGCATCTTCACAGTTTGAATCCTCCCTGACATTCCAGGGAGTAGGAAAGAACAGAGAGGCATGGCAGTATCTGCATAACATCACAATAATTGATGAAGAACCCTGGCATTTGCTGAGCTGTACTGAAGCATGAATGACTGGACACCTCTGATTCAGGATTTTCAAGTTATAACATCTGGTTGTGATTCTGATATGCAAAGGTTGTTGCCTAAATATTTGTTTTAATTCCTTCTCTCCTGTAAGTACAGGAACACATGCTTTGTTGCTTTAACTGTATAGTTAATCCATTATTTTTTGTAGCTCATTTTCAAAAATACATATCTGAATGGAAGACTTTTGAAGCCAAGACAAAACAGTACTTCAGTGCTAACAGAAGGTTGTTGGCAGAACTACATTTCAGGCTGAAATTTTAGGCAAAAATATTTCAAATTTGATGGAAATCTATTTCAAAGACACAGCTCAATTGACTAAGCTTGGAACCAATATTACCATTTCAGCTCCTGTAGGAAAAAAACTAATCCCAAAATGCTGAATTATCTCTAAAACCCCTATACCCTCTCAGAGAACTGCAGCTCACATAGGAGTATGAGAAACATGAAGTGTTTCAGTAGAGAGGACATGATAAAGGCTACTGGAAAAAAAAATCATCTTGGGGAAGAAGTTTTACATCCAAAGGAAAGAGGAAGCCTCGGTGGTGTATTTCTCAGTGATACACTCCTTCCCTGCCCTGTGCTCTGCAAAAGAAAATTTCTCAGGCTGCTGCCAGTGGCTGAACCAAACCAGTAGCCTTTACTGCCCCTGGTATTTCTCTTAGAGACTTCTGCCTCCTCAGATGTGCCAACATAACTTCAGGTTTCATTCCTCCCTTGCCTGCTTCTTGTCAAGAGATCAAGGTTAAAAGAGTTTGCTATTGGAAGAATTTAAATGAATGCCTGTCACTCCCACACAACCAGCCAACAGAGTAATTAAACACATAACACTTGCAGATTTGTGAGACAAGTGACCTCCAGCAGGAAGGAGGTCAAAATGTTAACAGCTCCAGCAGAAAGGATCAGGATACTTTCTCTTCCGTGTGCACTGGAGGGAAAAAATTCAGTCCCCTGTGAAGAGAAGTCCAAGTAAACTGGGCGAATGTAGTCAGGCAGCCAAAGACTGTAATTCATCTTTAGGGAGTTAAAGTGTCTGTCTCAGGACATGAGATCTTTGGAAAGGATTATAGGGGAGGAGAAGACAGGAATATGGATCATTGTGAAAAATAAATGCTCTCAAGAGAGACTGTGCAGAGAGGTGTCTGATATAGTCCATATACATACAAACATTAAAACCAACAGGAGAGGAGACACTATCTTTATTTGATACTGATTTACCTTTTTCTAAGTGTCTTATTCCACAGGGGTGACCCAAAGTTTATAAGTAAAAACTATTTCTTCTTGAACCCCCTGAAAATTGGGATTTTTTCTCCCGCACACTGCCCAGAGTAATTCAAAATTACCTTCCCCTCAACCTGCCAAGCAGACCAAGGCATTAAAACCTTAAGGCAAGTAAGGTGGCAAAATATGAAAATACCTATTGAGAGGTGAATTGAGGCTACCAGACAGTTCTGTGTCTTACTGAAAGCTATTACTGCTTTATTCTTTTCTCCAGACATGGAGACTATGTAACTAGAGCAATCCTAAAAGAGTTCTTCCTTTCAAAAGGTGTACTTAGATGTCTAGAACATTTCTCCAAGGTAAAATTATTATCTGTCAGTCTGTAAAGGTACTAAATGCCCTGTTCATTGCTTGCATGATAGAGCTAGAAATCTGGCAGTTTATTTTTGGCTGTGACAGATTTCATTTGTCTTAACTGTACATTGCTTCATTTCTTTCTATTCTTAACCTTTAATAGAGACAATTGCCAGTTATTGATTCATAACAGCTTTGGCTCATAATTGGTGACATTGTCCAAGTTACCAAATCCTTCACTGATGTAAACTGCACACAAAATGTACCTGGTTTTGGGCAAGCAGTGAAAGGAAAAGAATGGTTCTCAGATGATTTGGGGGATGGTGTGATAACTCATCCTTAAGCAGGGGGAAGCATCTAAGATTTGTAAATACTCGTAGTCGAAAGGAACAACAAAAGAGTCAGAGGGTCCAAAAACAACCTGGAAGTTGTATTAATAAATTACACACGTAGCTTGGAAATTGGTGTTTTAGTCCCTGGCCTATTAGATAAGCACAAAGCAGTGGGGTTTGGATAAAGGGGCAGGGTGAAGGAGAAAAGAGGAATTAAAAAGAGAGAGATGCATTAAAGAAAGAACAAGAGAAAAAGGAAAAGAGAGAAAAAGAGATCATCAGTCCTGGTTCCAGTGTGAATTAGTGCAGAGGTGAGGTGCAGGGACACAAATGGATGGCACTAGAGAAAAGCTTTCTGGTTGGAGGGTGTTGCCTCCTTCCCATGGGTGTTGGGATCCTCATTCCCTTGGAGAAGCAGCTGATAATCCCTTCTCTTTAGCATTCCTGGCTTCTGCATTTTCTGCAGTTTGGCACAGAGCTTTTCTCATCCAGTCCATGTAAATCTTACATGATACCGTTTGAGGAAAGTTGTGACTTTTTGTGAATAATTCATTTTTTTTCTGAATATTTTAACCTAAGAAACAGTTAAGAAGAAAGCAAATTTAAAAAAAAAAAAAAAAAAAAAAAAAAAAAAAAAAACCCCAAAACCTCAGTTTGATTTAGAATTTTCCCTATGGCTGAAGTTCAGCAAAAGGTTTCCACTTTCTCTAAGGTTATCTGTCAGTATATTTATTTAACACCTTCATATTAATTTGGGATTCTTGTTAGAAGCTTTTTTTTTTCTCTCCTCGAGGTACTTGTCTTAAAACAACCTTTCTTTGGAAGAAAAGTGGATAATCTAGGGGTTTGATCCTACCCTCTAGCTCTCTCTCACTGGCATTCACAGGAGTTTAGCTTGCTAATTTGTTTTCTCTTAAGATGCTGAAAGCACCAAATTTTACTTCTCTGAAAATAACATACCCTTTTGACCAGGATTTCCTTATCAGGTTGGAGAAAAGGGCTGAAATGTCTGTTTTGTTTCCTAAGGAATGACATTTGACAGCCTGTTTCTTTGCAGACTCATTTCTACACAGAAGCAATAATACACCTCCACGTTGTTTCCACCTACTGTCCTGACACAGTTCCCTCCCTTCTGCCATGCAGACAGGATGCTCCCCCAAAACAAGAGTACACTAAATATCGACAAGAAGACATTGCCACCAGGTGGTGCTGCTAAACACAGTTTTCCAAGTCCTTTTTAGTCCCTATGTGAGTGAAGTAGCCTAAAGGTGTTCTACCCAACAACTGCTTTATGCTTGCTCAGTTTTATAAAGTATACTCTTTGGGGAGCAGGACCCTCTTTGCCTGGGTACTTGAGAGGAGTCAATTCCTGACCCAAATTTCCTGGTACATCAGCATTTTTGAAAGATGGAAAGCAAACAGTATAACCACCACTCTCACAGACAAAGTAAATGTATTTCCCAAATATTTCTGCCGAGCCAAGGCAGTGTGCAGGTTCCAGGTACTACCTTCTCAGAGAGTGAGTGGTAGCAAAGAGTTGGAATACTGGGTTTGGAAAAAAAGGATAATAAAATATTTGTTAATAGTTTTCCCTATCCAGGCAGCAGAGTTCCAGGTAGGTATGATTCAAAGGGAATAAAGAAAAGAGCTGCCAGCTCTAGAGAAAGCACAGATTGCACGTTTTTTTACTCTGAATTCTCAGGTGATTCCCTTAGCTACTCCTGCTGCTCCAATGTGCCAAAGAGTTAAAAAGCTGTATAATCCAAATATCATGGAATCATAGAATGAACCAAGTTGGAAGAGACCTCCAAGATCACCAAGTCCAACCCTACTGTGGTTACTAGACCATGGCACTAAGTGCCACATCCAGTCTCATCTTTACTCCCCCACCTCTTTATATTGTCCAAATATCTAACTGGAAGGAGCTATTACTAGTTCTGAAGTGCACCAGTATCATATGTGTTGAAAAATGCTTTTTGAAAACACAGTACCAAGTGTTCACAAATTTCTCTGTGCCTTTACCTTTTTTTTCCCCTTTTTTAATTAATGGATTGGTACTTCAAAATGCATGGCTCATTTTTACATTTCCTGAGGTAATGTTTTTGCAGCAAGGCAACTGTTTATTGCTTGAGTCCAAATTTTCATATTACCATCAGCCAGGAGCAAAAAAAAGAATCTATTTCTAATGATTCAGAGGCTTCAGAGATGTTAAGAGATACTTTTATGCCATCCTTAATATTTTGAGAGAAATATAAAAGGTCATTCAAATATTCATTATCCTGTTTGTTTGCTTTTTCTCCTTCAAGTTGATTTTTCTTATATGATTTATGATCTTACAGCCAAAGAACTTGCAAGAATGTGCATGGAAAGTCATGATTTGAGACTTGATGAGGCTATTTGCCTTGCTGACATGGAGTCAAAGAAATATTGTCAGCATTTATTTGCATACTCTCCTACACAGCAGCAGTCATATATAATCTAACTTCACAGCCAAGCACTCTAGAGCTGTGTCCAAGAAACATCTCTCCTTTGCCATTTTTTGGGGTTTTTTTTTGAGTTGTAAGTTTTTCTCATTATGGCTCTATCTGGCAGTTTCATGGAAGTTCCTTCTCAAAAATTCTTTATTTATTTCTCTTTTTTTTTTTTTTTCTCTTTGAATGTTGAGTTTTATTTAAATTTGTATGTTACTGCTGCATGTTAAGCACATCAGAGCATAGCTGGAAAATAAGAAAGAGTTCATGGAAAACAGGCCTGTATTTTTAAAGAGAACCCCCTAGAATCACAACCCACTTTTTTTAACCGTCTGACCACCTACTCACTCAGTTTGGGCATCAGGGCACAATCTCTCTCGGGCCAGCTGGCTATAGGCTGTGGCAGCACGTTGCCATCTTCAGGTGAGAACACCAAAAATAATGATATTCAAGCATATTCTACCTACTCACAAGCCTAATGAGACCCAATCACTATTGTCCTAGAGTTGAGAAGGTTCAATGAACAGTGCCAGTGGCTGAGCACATCCTTTATGACCAAATTTACAATCTGCCCTCCTAATTTTAACCTTTTGCAGCATCAGGACATCTGTGGAGCAGGTTTCAGCCTCTCCACTAGACTTTCAGCTCAGTCAACACTTGTTAATGGAAAGAGTTTTGGCAACTGTTCTGTGCCTGTGAACAAAGTCAAATAAAAATTTTTATGGTGACTGTTGTTTTTCATTGTAACAACAAAAGTATTTTCCTTTACCCCCCTTAGTTGTATCTTTGGCCACGTTATAAAGTACAGAATCATAGAATCATAGAATCAACCAGGTTGGAAGAGACCTCAAAGATCATTGAGTCCAACCCTGTCATTGGTATGCTTTGTTTTTGCAGACACACCAAGGTGCTGTCTATGCTGCAGGCAAGTTCCTTTTCCTATGACTGATACAACAATTACTGTCAGAGCAGAATTTGTACAGACTACTAATTAAAAATCAGAAATCTTTCAATTTGAATCAGTAGAAATGCTAAAAAGATATGTAAATTCAAACTTTTTCAGCTGTATTTGTGTGGCTGAAACAATAAATTCCAGTTTACCTCTAGGTCCTCTCAGTGTGTATTCCTGGTATCATTAGAGCTGTGTTATTAAACCTCAGTTCCTATTGTGCAATGATATCCTTCTAATTGTCCTGCACTTAGTTATATGAATCTCTTTCTCCTTCTCCACATTTTTTCTGTCTTAATTATTTTTTTAATGTGGTAAGATGTGAGAGATGTGAAATTTTCTGCCTTGAAGAGGGGTCTATACATTTCTTCTTCTGTCATCACAGTTGTCTGCATGACTGATACCTATTACCACTTTGCATCTTGGGTTTGTGGCAGTCACCTCTTCTCAAGCAAAGGAATAAAATAAGAAGTGGAATTACCCAGGAATGCTAGTAGAACAAGGATAAAAGGCTAACTAAAAATGAGGTGAGAACGAAGATGTCACGTGGAAGACAAGTCTTCATAAAGTCTGTTTTATTGCCTTATACAGTGACAGGAATTATAAGTGAACATTGTATATTCATAAGTCAAAGTTGTATACATAAAATTATGCATATACAAATATGCATAGAGGTTGAATTACCCAGGCACTTTGTGGCACACTCTTTTTCTGTACTGAAACTGTAGGGAGATCGTGTCTCCTAAATTTTTTTCCTTCTGGACCATTGCTGTTTTTCAAAATATCAAGCTGCTACTATTATTTTAAATCAGACTCTAATGGAAGAGAACTGTGTTTGCCTATAGTGAATGATGGCATGAAAACACTCACATGTCCTTTAGTTAGATCTAGAAAAAGAAATAAACCAAAAACATTAGATACCAGTAGTCATTATCAAGCACTCAACAATGGGATCTTGTGTCCTAAGGAAAAGTATTGAAAACATCTCACAATCACAGAATAATCAGAGTTGGAAGGGACCCTTGAGGACCATCAAGTCCAACTCCTGGCCATGGACAGGACATGCTGTCACAACTTCCCTGGGGAGCTGTTCCAATGCCCAACCACCCTCTGGGGGAAGAACCATTTTCTGATTTCCAGCCTAAACCTCTTCTGATGCAACTTCAGACCATTCCCTGGGTCCTATCACTGGCTGCCAGAGGTCAGTTCTGCCCCAGCACTTCCTTCTGTGAGAAAGTTGTATGCAGTGATGAGATCTCCACTCAGGCTCCTCTTCTCCAGCTGAACAGACCAAATGACCTCAGCCACTCCTCATGTGGCTTGCCCTTCAAGGACCATCTTCATTGCCCTCCTTTGGACAGTCTCCAATGACTTACTATCTTTCTCATATGGTGATGCCCAAAGCTGCACACAATATTCAAGGTGAGGCTGTACCAGCACAGAGCAGAGCAGGACAATCCCCTCCCTTGACTGGTTGGCAATGCTGTGCCTGATGCATCCCTAGGACATGGTTGGCCCTGTGGCTGCCAGGGCACACTGCTGACTCATATTCAACTTGCCATCAACAAGGAAACCCCAGGTCCTTTTCTCCTGAATAATGAGAACAGGAAAAGTACTTCTTCATTAGAAAAGTTCAGTATTTGTAGTTGCTGGCAACTACCATCAAAGATAAAATGAAATCATAAACATAATTGTATTTTAAACTTCATCTTGATATGTGATTTGGAAGTCTTAGCAGTTAATAACTTTTTAGATCCTTGTCTTCAGGAAACTGGAAGGTATTTCTTTTGAGTTCAGTGGCTTTCTTCAAGTCCAGGGTGACAATTTATTTTTAGAACGGTGGAACAATTTCTAACGAGTAGTACATGCTTGAATAGCTCTGCAGTCATTTAACTTTGCTGATGGATATTAACTTCCTTGATAAGAAATTCAGATTATATATAAAACTGGTAATGATAATTCATAGCACTTCTAGGAGAAGACAATTTATTTCAGTTCAGGAGCAATTTTTTTTCCTTAGACTACTTAAAATATAAATCTTTAGAAATCAGAACTATTTTGTTTTTTTCCCTTAGACTACTTAAAAGATAAATCTTTAGAAATCAGAACTATTTTGAGTAAATTGCACTGTAACTGAAATATTCAGAATAAATAGTTCTCACAGCTTTTCAGACTCTTCCTAGAAAGTTTAAAGAAATTTGAACATTTCAAGTTCTTTATGACACCTCAGATAAAATAGAACATTTTAATGATATAATGGTGAAATATAAAGCAAAAATTTCAATATCTCCAGTTCAATTATATTTGTAGCTTAGTTAGCAATTGCTTACTTAGGTAAAACATTGAGATTACTAATGATTAGTTTTAGTCCTTTAGCACATCAAATACATTCCTCTAATTTCTATTGTATTCCATTACAGTGTAATGGAATAAAATAGGAGGAGCACATATGAAGAACAGACATGGTCATTCAACTCTGCAGTTACTTTAGAAAACCATGACAAATACTGAAGGATCTATGCCCATTAAGGCTTAAAGGTACTTAGAATATTTGTACATAGATTAGAAAACTTACTGAAAAGCAAACAAATTGTTTCAGTAACTTCCTCTACCTTCTGCAGCTGTGTTTTACTTTACATAGCAATACCTGCCTCCAGGGGAAAACAAATCTACTAAGAAACCTTTCATCTATCTCAAGATCTGTGTCAAGAATACTCTATTCTTGGTTGAACAAATCTAGTTCTTTCACTGAACCTTGCTGGGCATGTTTTCCAAACTTGTTGTTCAATGAATTGCCCCAACATATGTTTTCCTCTTACTGGCACAGAATGGAGCAGACAAGGGCCACTATTGGGAACAAAATACAGTATTTGCAACAAATTTAGGAGGCTGTATTTCACCTCCAAAGCAATCCATGATTTATTCAATTCTACACATTTTGCTTGAAAAGTAATTTGCTATAAAAATAGATAATTAGAAATGAATGAACAAATTCAAAACCAAATAGAGACAAACTAGAGTGCCTTATTCTAAAATTAAATGCTCTAGTTCTTGGCAGATAAGTGAGGTGTAACTGCTCCTCTGCAACACAAAAGCATGTTTACTTTACAAAGTGAATTGTTAGTTGTATTGGTTCTTATTTGAAGAAACTAAAATTCTTTATTTTTATTGTGGTGTCAAATAATTGACTGACTTTTAATTGCCAGGAAAGAATATTCTAAACTAAGAACTGCTAGCTGCAAATAATCCCTGGTCATTTAACCCTTTGGAGAGAGACACAAGTTCCTTTGGCAACTAGTGTGACTGTGTATTAGCACTCCAGTGAGGGTTGCTGCATACTGGAGGGGTCATACTATGACCAGTGCAACTTTGTCCAGTGGAAAGTAGCACTACTGACCTAATTATTCCATCAGCCCAAAGACATCTTGTTTTCAGGAGGATCTAGTACGTGTCCTAAAGTTTTTTGTTTGGTTGGTTTGTTTTTTTGTTTTGGTTTTGGGTTTTTGCTGTCAGTTTGTAATACAAATATCCCCTTCAAACATAGGCAATTACAGAGTTAAACTTGCTTGTCCTCTCCTTCAAGTCCAGGGGAGTTTGCATTCTCACCCCACAATGTAGTCCATGGTAAAATTTCCCTCCCTTTCTTCCTCTCCTATCCATCATATGCCAAAACAATCAGTAGCAAAAGGGTTTGAATGCTCTCATAAGCACAGTAGCAATGAAGTCTGGTCTCTGCAGAAATGTCTTCTGCATTGTGTGGGTGACTTCCAGAGCGTGTGGGTTTAATTCTGGTTCTAATTTAAAAGAAGAAGAAGAAAAAGATTATTGGCACATTATCTGGGGATTTTGAGCCTGTCAGTGTATTTAACACCCATGCTCTGTAAATCATTTCAACAGAAGGTGTCCCCAGAAACTTAGTCAGAGGATTAGCTAACTTTTTGGAGCTTGAGCCATGGTCGAGCTTAGCCATGAGTTCTCTGACATGTCTAAACTGTGTAGTTTCTAAGTGTATTCAGAGTCACAAGCTAGAGGTTTTAGGAAGTTCAGGTGACCAATTTCAAAAGCATTGATGAGGGAGAATTTTCAAGGCTGTTTTTATCTTCAGTAGTCTACTTTCTAGTAGTACTCTGAATTGCATTGTGACCCTTACATGTGTGTTTCAGTACAAGTATTTGCTAATTTCATCTTGTGTCCCAACTTCATCATTGTTTTGGAACAAGATGATATTTTGAAAGCTCTAGTATTTATCCTCTGTAAAGATGTAGTCATTTGTTCAGTGCTGTGAATAAACAAGGAAGTCTCTCTAGTGGTCACTGAATAAACTGAAGTATGAGCCTGATGTTTTTTATTATGTAGAGATAACAGAGCACACCTTTTTATCCCTTAATTTTAGATCATCAAAGCTCCAAGTTTTACTACCTTACTAAGTTCAAAGAGCAGTGGCCACTGCTGTGTTTTGTTTGAATGAAATGTCATAGTTAAGACATAAAACAATTTATTGTCTGGCAGGGAAGGCCAGATAGATCAAGAAAAAATGGTGCCATGAATTGTTACACAACAAACATCAGCCTTAGAAAGCATTTTTCAGACCCACTAAGTTGTCTTAGTGAATACTGAAGTGTGTTTACATGCAGAGTAATGCAGCTTGGCCAGAACTCACTGCACTAAATTAATGTAGCCAGTGACACTACCTAATTAAACTGAACCTTGTGACCTCATGATTAGGAAATGCGTTAAGTTCAGTGGCTTATGAACCACTAAACATGGTTACAAAAATAAGTAAAGAGATTCTTTTATAGACCTACCATTAGAAACATTACAATTTGATGAAGCTTTTAATTGGCATATTCTAATTTTGGTTGCAAAGCTTAGCATAACTGTGGTGGCAGGAACTACAATCACTTAATTGCAGCCAGGGCATTGAAGATATTATTTTTAGGGCAAATAAAGCTAGACAGGCAGAATAACAAAATAATTACTGAAAAGTGTGATGGGGGTTTTCAATTATGTTTAAAAAAATTGAAAATAAAAAGACCTGATTTTTGAACAATGCCATGTGTGCTATACTATTCACTTAGAAATTGTGTGACAATGTCATGTTTTGCTCCACATTAATTTGATTCACAGTGTAAGTTAAAGCATTGTGCCTTTGCATGGTCCAAGAAAAATTTGAATATAAGAACATGTGTTCTATTATTTGGATGTGTTTGACAGAAATTCCAAGAGTATAACATACATAAGCCCTTAAGTAGATGATGTGAAGGGCCGTTGTGATCTTTTTGTTGAGTCTTCTGCAGGGAAGGAGAGGAGCAGGTTTAGTGGAATAGATTGTGCAGACTGCTTTAAAGGTGAGCAGGCTTTCCAGTTGGCACATTTGCCCCTAATGGGCCAGATGCAGACACAGGATACTTTTCCCATATTTTCCAGTGGTGCTTTACTGCATAAGCACCTCAGTTCACAGTGGTGGGAATTTTCACCCTTTGTACAATGGCATTAATTAAAACACTTGCCCAGGAAGAGGTCACTTGGGTTCTAAGCATATCTCAAGCTTAGTAGGTGTGTGCCCACATTGCCAGGAAGTTGTGCAGGTGATCAGTGTGCAATGGAGTGCCCATTGGGCTAGTGCTGCTGGTCAAGTTGGTTCACTGTGACGCCAGGAATAGAAGAATCATGAAGCA
>NW_008668089.1:11657-12388 GCF_000695815.1 Acanthisitta chloris
CTTGCCTTTTCTTTAGTGTTCTTAGACAAGGTAGGAGAGACTTATGGTTTTGCCCTAGTAAATTTTTCAGATTTCATTTTATGAGTCTTTATGTGAATGAAGTTTTCAGTAAAGGCTGTGAACGTAAAGAGAAAATTAAGCTCTATAATTCTTTCACACTAAAGGCAGTGATCAGCTTCAAGAGATGGTGACCAAAACAGTTAAGGATCCAAACCAAAACAGTCTAGAGCACAGGGTTTGCTCCTAGCAGAATGCCATAAATACTGGGATGTAGGGGATGTTGGTTTTATCTCACTACCCACAGGTTTATACTTGTGAAGTAAGTCTTCTATGTGCAGGACTATTGAGAAAGTCATAAAGTCCATCACCATCTTCTATTACTAAAATAATTGAACATGTTAGGAGTTAACCTATAGATATTATTTTAGAATGGATCAGTGCCACTAGGTAGCCTGAATCTCATGCAGATACAGCCACTGTAGCCTTCCTTGTAGAATTCATATGTTGGAAATAACGTAGCTGGATATCTACATTAAGTGGCTTGGATCATCTTCCACAGATTCTTGACTTCTCTGAAGGCTTTGGCTGAGGAAATCCACCTTAGATTGATCTTCCCTGATGAGTGGAAGGTGTAATCAAAACCTCCCTCATCTTTCAAATGAATATATAGAGGCTAATGAACTGGATCCCTTCCTTTTACCCAAGGGTTTTGCATCTGAAATGGAGATTCA
>NW_008668089.1:12415-13453 GCF_000695815.1 Acanthisitta chloris
TTTTGAATAGCCTGGTTTTCTACTGCTGGATCAAAAGGAAAGAGATTGTAAAACAGAATAGGATTTATAATGTGGTTATTTGACAGCTCAGTCCAAAGACTACTAAAGTCCTTGAGAGTTTTTCCATCAACATACTTGGAATTGGGCCACTAATGACTAGGAGGAACAGAATTTTGAACTTAAGCTTGTTTAGTTGAATTTTATTTGAATCTAAGTAATGTTTGATGCAGATTAGTACTCACTAATATGTCTGGCTGCTGTAGTAAGACTGTGCCAAGGGAATTTTTTATATCAAATGGCCAGTGTACTAAAAGAAAAGTGTACATAGAATGTAGCTACCAGTACCTAGTGGGCTACAGAAAGAGAAATGTGGTAGATGTGTTTGGGGACAATATATGTGCAGAAAATGCTGTGGAATATCTTTTTGTCTCTTTCATGAATTTGACAAAATTTAAAAGAAATATTTCACTGAGAAAGTGCTCAATGAACTCTAAAGAAGCTAAACATAGAACTCCTGTTGGGATGAGGGAGTATATGTTGAGGGGCTCTCTATATGCACCCCCATGTTACTAACTATGTAGTGCTCTTAACAAACTTTCTTCGTACATGGTGACCAGGTTTAAGAAATCAATTATGATTGAACTTTTAAAAATTTACTTTCTAATTAACACCATTAAATCATTGCTGTTCTCCAGAAGTAAAATGGACAAAACCATAAGGGTAACAGTTTTTAACAACAATTTAGAACATATCACATCCCACATATAATAATTATAAAAGTGGAAGAGAGTATCATAGGATTTAGGAGCTGGCGCTGACCTTACAAATCTTCTAGTCCCAACCCTCCCTGCCCTGGGCAGAGACACCTCCTCACTAGATCAGGTTGCTCAAGGCCTCATCCAGCCTGGCCTTGATCATCGCCAGGGTCAGGGCAACCACCACGTCCCTGGGCAACCTGTTCCAGTGTCTCACCATCCTTACAGTTTTCTCACATGCAACCTTGATTTTCCATCCTTCAGTCTGAACCCATTGCCCCTT
>NW_008668090.1:0-214 GCF_000695815.1 Acanthisitta chloris
GCTCCAGCCCTGCTCCCCCTGCTCCAGCCCTGCTCACTCTGCTCCAGTATTGCTCCAGCCCTGCTCCCCCTGCTCCACCTCTGCTCTCCCTGCTCCAGCCCTGCTCTGCAGCTGCCCAGGGCTCCCTGAGGTTCTCTGAAGGTGACAGGGGATGGGGGACAAGTCCAGGAGGTGCTGGACACTCTGTCCCTTCCAGAGCAGCTGGCACAGCAGC
>NW_008668090.1:300-10137 GCF_000695815.1 Acanthisitta chloris
GCTGCTGTCAAGGGATTTCCACATGGCATCATGCACACTCCTCTGTTTATCCTTCCCAAGCCTCTGGAGTGAGGATGGGGGAAACCCAGGAGGGTTCTTGTTACATGGGGACTATCCATCCCTCTGTAAGGCAGGGAAAAGGAGCAGAGCTTTGGCCTGCTTTCATAAAATCCCAGAATGGTTTGGGTTGGAAGGAAACTCAAACATCATCCAGTTCCACTCCTATGGGCAAGGACACCTTCCTCTAGCCTAGATTGTTCAGAGTTCGTTCTGGACTTGAACACTTCCATGGAGTTCTGGCATGGGCAGGGTGGCTCCAGGACCCTGTGTCCCTGGTGGGGCTGCTCCACCCTTCACTGTGCCTCATGCCAGGCAGCAGCAAGCTTGGGGGGGTGACACCTCCATCCCACCACCCCCCACACTCCAGCACGGGGTGATCAATACTCTGCCACCAGCTATTCCCCACATCCACACACCAGCTGCTCTCTGCTCCCCGGGGAATGGAAATAGAACATCCCCAGCTTGCTCTCCCTCCCAGAGTGATGCTCATGGAGCCAACGCCTGCTCCCAGGTCCACACAGGACGTGCATACAAGGGACACGACGAGACCAGGGCTCAGTCACCTGCAAGGACACTCCACCAGCAACCCTGGAGGTGCTGGGATGCTGCAGGAGAGATCCTGCAGGAGAGATGTGTAGGAAATGCTTTCCCAAAGCTGGCACATCTCAGTTAACTCCCTGCAGCCTGGCCAGGCCCCATCCCTGCAGGCTCCATGCTCCAGGACACCTTGTTTCATTCCATCCACACTGCCCCCAGGTCAGGCATTTCTCCTGCTCACTTTGTCCCCTGATACCAGCCAGGCTTAAAAGTAAAACAAGGCCAAGATTTATGAAGTGAGGCTCACTGCAAAGGTTTCCTAGTCACAGTTGTGGGGCCTGGAAACAGGATTACAAGCAAAGCAAATCATGAAACGTGACCGTCACCTCGGCAGGGTGAGACCTGACCCTCACGTGCTCCAGCCCAGCTCACTCCAAGTGTGTGCTCTGCACTGCCTGGGGCCTGCCTGGCCAGCACAGACCTCTCTGGGATGACCCAGGGCTTCCTCCACCTCCCTTCTGCTGCACCAGCTCATCTAGATGGCCCAGTCCTGATCCTCAGCACACACTGTGCCTTACCTTGCCTGGAGCCACCTGCACAGTTGTGTGTCAGCCCAGAGCACTCCCAGCTCTTGTTCAAGACCATCCTGAACAAGACCAACTGTCTTGTTCAAACAGCTTCTTTGGACACACACTCAGAATTCCATAGTGACCTTCCAGCAGCCTTCCAGCATCTAAAGGGGCTCCAAGAGAGCTGCAGAGGGACTTGGGACAAGGAATGGAGTGACAGGACACAGGGAATGGCTTCCCACTGCCAGAGGGCAGGGTTAGCTGGGAGACTGGGAAGAGAATCTTGGCTGTGAGGGTGCTGAGGCACTGGTACATGCTCCCCAGAGAAGCTGTGGCTGCTCCATCCCTGGGAGTGTTCCAGCCCAGGTTGGATGGGGCTTGGAGCAACCTGGGCTGGTGGAAGGTGTCCCATAGCAGGGGATGGAACAAGGTGGTCTTTAAAAGCCTCTTCAACCCCAAACCATTCTATGACTGATTCTCTGGTACTAGGACCATGCCTTCCCAGCAGAGAGCATCCCAGCCCTCTGCAGCCTGCTGACCACCTGCCCCTCCTGTCCCAGGCTGGGGCTCAGCAGCAGCCTCAGGTTGCCCTGGAGCCCAGACCACAGAGACCATTGTTCCCTTTGTCTGGCCTTGCAGCTCACGGCGTCCCCTCCACCGTGGGGACCTTCACACACTCAGCACCTCCCCTAAACCAGCCCTCACCCCCTCTAGATGAACCCTGGGCTGACAGCAGCTCTTCTCTTCCCCCAGCTCCAACCAGATGCCCTTGGCCTCCAAAACTCCTAGCAGAGTGAAGACAAGCACCAAAGGGTATTTTCCAGGGGACCTTGCCTGGCCACCCTGCCAAAATCACAGAATAATCAAGGCTGGAAGAGACCTATAAGAGCATCAAGTCCAACCATTAACCTATCACTGGGATTCTGCAATCCTATTGTGATTCCTTTGGTTTGAGGGGAAGCTTTAGATCTTGAAGATCCCCATCATGTGCATTGGAATAGGTTTTCCCAGGGAGGTGGTGGAGTCACCATCCCTGGGGGTGTTTAAAGGGTATCTGGATCTGGCACTGGAGGATCTGGTTTAGGGTTTAGGGGTTCCAGCAGGGACAGATTAATGATTGGACCTGATGATCTTAGAGGTCTCATCCAGCCTTGATGATTCTGTGATTCCATGAGCAGGATGCTCAGGGAGGAGGGGCAGGAAACACCCCAGCACTGAGGGCTTCCCAATGCCCCTGGTACCCAGGACGAGCAGGGATGGGCTTCACCCTGCCCTGCAGCCTCCCCCCATCACTACTGCTTCAAAACCTGCTGCTGGAGAGAGAACTCCAGAGCCAGGGAAAGAACACGAAATGCTGGATCATCATCCCTTCAACACCCTCTTCTTTACACCTCCCACCTGCATCTCCGTGCCCCCCCCTCAAGCTGCATCTTTGCTGGAGCCCCCCCAGCCTGTACCTCCCCTGTACAAGCATCTCTGCTCTCATTCCCAGCCTCTCCCAGTTCGGAGCTGATGCTTTCAAAGAGCCATCCACAATGACTTTAAGATCTCTTTCTTAAAATGCTAATAAGTAATTTAAAGACTCCACTGTGCAGGCATGGGTTTAGGGTAATTTTTTCCATGTGAATCCCTTTTCATTCAGCCTTGACTACATTTAATCTGCCACTTTCTAGCCTGGCTATCCAGTGGCATGAGAGCCTTTTTTTTGCAATATTTTTCAAGACACAACTGTTGTTTTTATCATCCTGAATAATTTTGGCTAAGCTGCAAACTCGTTCCCACCCCTCTCTGGTTTATGAATGCGTCGCCCAGCGCAAGCCTCACGCTGACCTCCAGCCAGTGGGAAAACTGACTCTTTGTTTCCCCCTCTTTAAGCAGATTTTAATCCATAAGAGAGCCCTTCCTCGAAAATTAGTGCTCTGGAGTCTCCTGGATCACCCAGGGAGATCTTCTTAAAGGATGCTTGTCCCATTTACTCTGGCCCAAATATTCCTTTTATTGATTTATTGGGAAACATTATTTCTCCTGCCATTGCTTCAGGGCAGCTCCCCAGCCCCCAGCCCTCCTCCTTGGCACGAGTCCCCTTGGCCACAGCCAGCTGGGGGGACACTGAAGTCATTCCCCACCTCCCCAAGGGTTCCATCCTGGTGGGGTTTAACCTCCCAGTTCTCATTTCTGGAAGGGGAACTTGAGGGGATAAATCATTTCTTCTCACAAGTTATTTTTCAAGCTCCTCTCAGGCTGCCTTATATGGCTGCACATTCACCACACCACAGCCTCTGATTTTGTTTCTATTTTCTCCTTTTAGATACCACTTCCACTGTCTGGAGAACATCTTTTTACCTCCAGTGACCTCCTCCAATTTGCCATTTAATCAGATTTGGTTGGGTTTTTTTAGAAAACTCCTATGTTAAATGCTCATGTGAATTTATTCTGAGCTTCAATTTCAATTCCTACATCCCAGGTAAGTATTTCCCTATTTTATCTGCTCCCTTTGGCCACGTCCTTCACTCTGCCTTATTCACAGACCATTACTGTGAGGTGTTTTTAGGCACTGGTCATTTTATGGATGCAATGACCTGGCTCAAACAGAGGAAAAGTGGAAAGAACATCAGTGATCAGACTGACTGAGAAAGCTTCACCAACTTTTAGAGCTCCTCAGCCCCTTCTTGCTCCCATTGGGAGACTGAACCTGCTCCCACAGAGCCAACCCTAGGTCTAACTCCAGAGATCCTCCTCCATGGGCTCTCCAAAGAAAGAGCCACAAGCGTTCCCAACCACTAAAACTATCATTTCTGAATGTGACATTTAGGGAGGCACAGACCAGCCACAATTACAGTTGTGCTTTCTGCCCTCGTGGCCCATTTCATCTCCTCTAACATTTGGCAATCGATGCCACATGCTGTGTCAGAGGGGTAGCAGAGACCTCATGCTGCTCCCTTCATCCCAGGCATGGAAATTCAGGGAGGGGCAGGGCATGGCATGATCCTCCTTCACCTCATCCTGCCTTGCCTGTACCATGGCACAACTAGCCATGCAGCCAGCACATTCGTGAGCTCCTGACATGGATGTAAAGTTGGTATTGATATATCTCTGCACAACCCCCAGCACCTCTCCTTCCTCACACCCTCCTACCTGCTGCCTCCTGGCCCCTAAGGGGTCCCTGCCCATCTCCAGCATTTCCAGGGCTCCTGCATCCCTGGGTACCAGGCAGGGATCCCCCTGTGCTCCTGCACCTCTGGGTGCCAGGCAGGGATCCTCCCGTGCTCCTGCATCCCAGGGTGCCAGGCAGGGCAGAGCAATATCCCTGTGCTCCCTACATCCCTGGATACCAGGCAGGGCAGAGCAATATCCCTGTGCTCCCTACATCCCTGGATACCAGGCAGGGCAGAGCAATATCCCTGTGCTCCCTACATCCCTGGATACCAGGCAGGGCAGAGCAATATCCCTGTGCTCCCTACATCCCTGGATACCAGGCAGGGCAGAGCAATATCCCTGTGCTCCCTACATCCCTGGATACCAGGCAGGGCAGAGCAATATCCCTGTGCTCCCTACATCCCTGGATACCAGGCAGGGCAGAGCAATATCCCTGTGCTCCCTACATCCCTGGATACCAGGCAGGGCAGAGCAATATCCCTGTGCTCCCTACATCCCTGGATACCAGGCAGGGCAGAGCAATATCCCTGTGCTCCCTACATCCCTGGATACCAGGCAGGGCAGAGCAATATCCCTGTGCTCCCTACATCCCTGGATACCAGGCAGGGCAGAGCAATATCCCTGTGCTCCCTACATCCCTGGATACCAGGCAGGGCAGAGCAATATCCCTGTGCTCCCTACATCCCTGGATACCAGGCAGGGCAGAGCAATATCCCTGTGCTCCCTACATCCCTGGATACCAGGCAGGGCAGAGCAATATCCCTGTGCTCCCTACATCCCTGGATACCAGGCAGGGCAGAGCAATATCCCTGTGCTCCCTACATCCCTGGATACCAGGCAGGGCAGAGCAATATCCCTGTGCTCCCTACATCCCTGGATACCAGGCAGGGCAGAGCAATATCCCTGTGCTCCCTACATCCCTGGATACCAGGCAGGGCACAGTGATATCCCTGTGCTCCTGCATTCCTCGGTACCAGGAAGGGATCTCCCTGTACTCTCTACGTCCCTGGGTGCCAGACAGGACAGAGCAATATCCCTGTACTCCCTACATCCCTGGATACCATGCAGGGCCCTGGATACCGGGCACAGTGATATCCCTGTGCTCCTGCATTCCTCGGTACCAGGAAGGGATCTCCCTGTACTCTCTACGTCCCTGGGTGCCAGACAGGACAGAGCAATATCCCTGTACTCCCTACATCCCTGGATACCATGCAGGGCACATCGATATCCCTGTGCTCCTGCATCCCTGGGTGCCAGGCAGGGCAGATCCCCCTCCCAAGCCCCCAGCACTGTATCCCTGTGCTCCTGCATTCCTCGGTACCAGGAAGGGATCTCCCTGTACTCTCTACGTCCCTGGGTGCCAGACAGGACAGAGCAATATCCCTGTACTCCCTACATCCCTGGATACCATGCAGGGCACATCGATATCCCTGTGCTCCTGCATCCCTGGGTGCCAGGCAGGGCAGATCCCCCTCCCAAGCCCCCAGCACTGCCTGTCCCCACCTCCTGCACGTCAGTCAGTGCCTTATCATGGGAGGCTCCAGCCTTCCCCCCCTTATCTAACCGCTGAACTTTTGCCTCCGAGGATCTCCTCTCTCCCCCCATCCTGACCAGATCCAACAGGCAGCCACGCTTCACCCTGGCCTCTCTGCAAACCAGAGCCAGGTTTGGGAGGGATTGGAGCTGATGGGGCTCTTCCCTGGTATAACAAGGTAAGTTCCCTTTGGATGGTAATTCCGTGCCTGGAGACAGACCTACCCTCTGTCCCCAGCCCAGCAAAGCTGATGTGTTGGGAGGGGGCACATGCCAGGGCAGGAGTGGTGGCTCAGACTCTCCTGTATCCCTCTCCCCATAGCACTCAGGCCTGAGGAGCTGTGGCAGCAGCCAGGAATTACCCAGCTCCTCGGGCAGCTTTCCTGGGTGCCCACCCCTCTCCCATCCCTCTTTCCAGTCAGCTCAGGTATGTGTACACAAACGGCTGTGACTAGTGCAGGCAGGTCCTCAGCCTGTCTCCAAGGGGACTGCTGCTCCCAGTCCTGGGGGACAGCCCCAAACCCCTTGGCAGCATCCCCAAGGCACAGCCACATCCCTTCACACCCTCAGATCACACCATAGGGTGTCCTGAGGAGCTTGGGGACAGTGCTGGCCATGCCAACCCCAAGCCCTCACCGGGGCATCTCTTCCCTCTGCTTTTGTCACCCAGAGAAGCTGGAAATTCAGCAGGGACTGAGAGAACTGCTGTTCCTGCCTGGAAAAGCCATGGAGCAGAGTGGCAATGGCAGCAACATGGACGTTTAAATGAAGCACTGATTTATTTGCCCTCCAAAAGGAGTTTTTTCCTGCTGCCCCCGTAATGCACAGGGCAGGTGGGTGCAAGGAATGTGCCTCGTCAAAAATTAACCCAGGAGAGAGCGAAAGGAAGGGAGGGGAAGGGAGGGGAGAGGAGGGAATGTAGCAGGAGATGAGTGGCACAGGGCTGACCCGAAACCACACTGCACCTCGGTCCTGTCTGTCCCAAGAAATTTGTGCCCAGCCTGGATTCAGGACAGTGTTTGCAGATCTGGAGTTCAAGCATGCAGGGGAGGATCAGCTTCTTCACAGATCCTGTGTGTCTCCCTGGACCTGCTGCTCTGCCACATCCCTCCGGAGTGGGTTGGGCTCACCAGGATGCTCCCGCAGCTCCTATGGTCCTGGCACACCTGGAACACCAAGGTCAAAGCAATGCCCTGGTGTGACCAGAACCCTGAAGGGACAGTTTAAGTCTTCCTCCATGGATTCCATGAAGCCAGATACGAGGCACAAACCAGCCCTGTGTCCACTGCCACATTCCCCAGGCCTGGAGGAGGCTGTGGGGGTGCTCAGAGGCAGCTCAGGACCATGGGGACAGCAGATATGACCATGTTTTCACACAGAATCATCCAGGTTGGAGGAGACCTCTAAGATCATCAAGTCCAACCATTAACCTGTCACTGCTGGAACCCCTAAACCCTAAACCATATCCTCCAGATCCAGACACCTCTTAAACACTACAATATATTACAGCATACATGAAATTAAATATACTGTATATTTTCATAGAATGCCCTGAGCTAGAAAGGAACCACAAGGTCCCACTGAGTTCAACTCCTGGCCCTGCACAGGACACCTCAAAAATCCCACCATGTGCTTGAGAGTGTAATATATATTATGCACATTATAATTCACTAGTAACTAACACAAAGGTCCTGTCTCCAGGCACTGGTGTCCCTGTCCTGCACCTCAGCCACAGTATACCCTGGGAATACCCATCCTGGGAGAGGGTACAGCCCTCTCACCCCAGCATCCCTCTCCAAGCCCAAGGCCAAGACCAGGATTGCCCTGATGCTCAAAACAGAATCATAGAATTTTAGGGGTTGGAAGGGAGCTTAGAGACCATCCAGCCCCAACCCCTGCCCTGGGCAGGGACACCTCCCACCAGAGCAGGTTGCTCAAGGCTTTAGCCAACCTGGCTGTGAACACTGCCAGGGTTGGGGCAGCCACAGCCTCCCTGGGCAACCTGTGCCAGTGTCTCACCAAACATCGTGTCCCCTCACCCGTGATGCTGCTTTCCAGCCAAACTCATGCCAGGCAGATATCCGCTGCCCATCTTTGCCCATCACCGCCTCGGTGCTGCTGGCTCCGAGCTGCCCACACCCTCCCTGACCTCAGGGCCATCTCGTGCCTCCTGTCGTGGGTTTGGCATGGAGTTGGCTCTCCTCCAGCCCTCGGCAAACTCGGCAGCGCTGCAAGGTTTGGGAGAAGTTAACTCCGCCAGGGTGAGGAGCTCCATGGGGTTGGTTTTCCCCCTCACATGTGAGTTAGCCAAGCTGTTGATTTTAGAATACCTCAGTGTCCTTCCCAGCTCCCCCCGAAATCCCTGGGAAGCGTCAGTGCTCGGATCCGCGCGCAGCACACGCCGCAGGAATACAAAGAGGAGCCGTTAGCGATAGCAGCACTACCAACCGGTGTGGGATCCAGACCCTTCCAGGACTCCTTTGTTCTTGACTTTCTGCTTTGGGTTTGGTTGTGCTTTTTTTTTTTTTTTTGCCTTGAAAAACACACACACACAAAAAACTTTCCTTTGAGCAGCCTGAACTTTCTCAGCTGCAGACACGGTACCTTCCAACCGCCTTCACGACTACAGGCAATTCCTAACCTCTGCTTTATGTACATTGTCATCCACCTCCCTGTTTTCCATATTGATTTATGGGTTACGTTCTTTGCACATTTCCTTTTAACAGAGCCGGTTTGAACCAAACAGCCTTTCCCTCCCGAGCCCAAGCCACGCATTCTGCTGGCCAGTGAGCAATCAACTTCCAATTTCCATGCACACTCCTGTTTATATTTCCTTCCCTATCGGCTTTGTTTCTAATTAAGGTTTGTTAAATGCGAGTGAATATATAGTGCACAGAGAAATATAAAGCATGTAGATAAATAAACACCCCACACACAGCCACACTGACTAAGGCTGTGCTTTCAACCACGGATCCCAAAGCACTTTGTCATGTTCATTAACAAAACCTCGCGGCTCCCTTGGGAAAGACGCTTGGATTATTTTACGCCTTGTAATTAGGAAAACTGAGGCACAGAGGAGACAAGTGAAATTACCAGCACTACGGAAGGCTCTGTGGAAGAGCTGCCAACAGGACTCAAGGGGCAGGATCCTCCAGAACTGGGCTTTGCCCCCGAACATGTCTTTTTTGCCCCCGTTTTGGCCCTGCAGTTGGGGATGGCAGCGGTGAGGGCATGGCCACCCTCTGTTTCCATCATCCATCCAGAGGGGTGCAGTGGGCTCCAGCCACCACCTCCGTGGCTCTTGGTTCTGTCTGTCCACACCAAAGGGATCCAGAGCATCCAGGGGCGCAGGTGAACACCATGTCCAAGCACCCAGGGAGCTGCGGGAAGAGGCAGCTCCCGAAAGGGAGGAAGGAGCAGAGGCGCACCCAGGGAGCCGCATCCCGCACGGCTTTCACCTTCCCGGCTCTCCTGAAGCCTTTTCCAGAAGGGAAAGGCTGGATATGGGAGCTGGGTGACCATCACAACCACACACACGCTAGGCAGGAGGCAGCGGGCGCAGGGGATCCCACCGAACCCAAACCAACGCGTTCAGCCCCCGTTGGGAAAGCGCTGGGAGCACAGCACAAGGCGCCCATTGACCATCCCCAGCCGCGGGGAGCACACCTTACTGCCAACAGCTCAGGTGGGCGAAACACCCCGACAGCGCCTGCATCCCCACGTGTATTCCCCATCCCTTGGGATACGCCCTGCCACTCATGCATCCCCTGCCCTCTGCTCCTGCCATGACGGTGGGGAAGTCACTCACGTCTCCGGCACGTGCGCAGGAGCCCCGGGAGCCGCTCGGTGTCCCCCAGCAGCACCTCTGGGGGTGCAGCAGGGGCAGGGTGGGGTGGAGGTGTCACCCCATCCCCGCACAAAGCGTGTGTGGCTCCGTCCCCGACGCAGTGAGCGGAGGCTCAGCACAGCCAAACCCGCTCGG
>NW_008668090.1:10200-10478 GCF_000695815.1 Acanthisitta chloris
GCCCCCACAAACACACTCATCCCCCCAACCCTCCCCCCCCCATAATTAGAACCATGCTGGGCTCATTTGAATAGCAGAGCTGGCTAGCGCTCTCCTCTGCAACGTAAATAGTCCTATTTATGCCAAGCTCCCATATTGTAAATATCACGATGTATAGCTGGCCAACCCATGAGTCATCTCCCAAAACTCCAACTTAATAAATGGTGCCTCATCCCCGTTCCAGACAAACACCATCCGTGCGGCTCCCACCGGCCCAGCGCGCCCAGGGCCAGCAGTGG
>NW_008668091.1:0-31141 GCF_000695815.1 Acanthisitta chloris
TCTGCCCCCAGCCTGGAGTGCTCACCCAAGAGAGCTGCCTTTTACTTTTACATTCTCTGTTCCTAATGGCCAAAATCAGCTCAGAAAGACAGATGGAGCTTCATTTCTACTGCCAAGCCTTGATATGAACTTACAGATCTCAAAGTCCAAGGCAGTCAGAGACAAAAAGGACATGCAGTCCATACCGTGTCCTACCATGTTCCACAGTAGAGCTGTGAATATAACTCTCTTTGGAGACCTCTGCAACCTTTGAGCAAACTGGTTGAAAGAAGGCAAACATTTCTGTTTAATTCTGAGTATTTTGGCAGTTGTTTTCATGTGATTTCCCACATTACTTGAGGGAGGTTTCTTGAAACCTTCATAAAACCCAAGCATGCATTACAAGCAATGACTACGTTTACGACCTGACATTATGTCATATAATTACGCATTAATCTAATTTTTAAAATGACTATTTTTCTTCTGATTGCAGCAGAAATGCTGCACATGCTGCCATGTACATAAATCCAGCAAAGCTGTGTCTTGCTTTGGAATATATTAGTGCACAAGAGTGGATTTTCTGTCTGACTCTGAAAAGTGAGCCCTTGCTTGGCACACACTGTTCTCACTGAGGCTGCTATGCATTCTGGGCAGTGGAGAGGGTTACAGATGTCACCAGAAAATGTTACACGACAGCCTCTGAGACATTTCCAGCTCCACAGGTTCACCGATGGATTAGTGACTGGAATCCAACAGTAGTTTCATTGTATGACTTGGAAACAAACCTATCTGGCTAGGGAGCTTTTCAGCAAAGGTTTCATGCAGAGTGTTTCAAATATCTATTTTGGTGATGTAGCCATGAATTTTAAGTGATCTACGTTTAGCTTTTCTCTGTTAACTCTTAAGGAAAGCTTAGTTTTCATCAGTCTTGTCAATTCTTGGTGTTCCTAATCAAAATGAAAGACATGAAATGGTGTTTAATAATAATAATTTACCATAATAATTTTAGCTTTTTCCTGGATTTCTGAGCAAGAAGTTTGCTCTATTTGCCATTAGGCAATGAGCACTCACTGATTTGTTATGAAGACAGAATTATTAAAGCTGTCCTGGCCTATTTTATTTCCCTACTTATAAAAGGATATTCCTTAAAATTACACTAAAACACTCCAGACTCTGTTTTCATGTATCAGAAGCCTTAGAGAGCAAGGCAGCATTAAGACATGGCAAACCTTCAAAATGCTGAGCAATACCTTTACTCCATCGATCTTTTGCTCTGTCAAAATATTAGCTTTCTACTCTACCCCATTTTCCCTGCCACGAACAGCAATTATGAGGTGACTGGAAAAAGGGAGCCTGACAGGTTATGCTCTTGTGCAGTCTCCAGATTTTAATGGGGCTGACAAGGCTCAAGGACACTCCTCCTGCAACAGAGGTGTTGTTCTGCACAGTATTTCCCACAGCCGTAACACAGGACAATGATCAAGTTCATATATTGCTTAAAAACCATAAAGCAGCAGCAGCAGCAAGGAGAAAAGGCAGTAAGAGTGAGCCATAGTGTAAATCTCACTGAATATTTGCCCATAACTATTTGTGTATTTGAACTGGCACAAGTAAAATCAAGTAAGTTCTTTCTTATCTAGGTGGCGAAACAAAATATAAATTTTGCTGTTGCAAGGGAAAGAAGGGGATGACAATGATACTGGACCCAGCACTGAATTTGAGCAGTTTCAGCCCTGCCCACTGGCTTGGTGCACTGCAGGACTATCTGGGTTTATTTCTCGCTGGAGTTTCTGCAATGATTCTGTTATCACCCCAAGGAAAGTGGAGTGCAAAAGGCTTGGAGAGAAAGCATTGTTGTGACTCCTTGCTGATGTGAACGTGGCAGGCAAGGCTTTGCTTTTGTCAGCTCCTTCCTCTGAATTTTTCTATTCTTGTTCCTCCCCACAAGTGCTGCAACTGCAGAACCCACAGCATCCTGTGTGTATCCAGTGTAAGACACAGTTGTGTCTGGCAGCATGGCTGAGAACAGAAGCTCTAGGAGCTCTGAACCCATCTGCAGCACCTCCTTTAATGCTCAGCTTTCAAGAAGTGCTGGTCTGGGAGTGCTGGAGTAATGGACCGGCCTCCCCCACCCCTCCTGGGAGAACAGCATCACCCTGCAGTGTGGTCATGCTTCCACCCCAAGCATATTGCTTTTTCTGTAGCTTTAGGGAAGATGAGGTGAACACGAGCTCCTCATGTCAGTGGCCTCATCTGCCATCTCTTCATCATCAAGAAAATTAAGATAGCATATTCCATCCACTGCAATGAATTATAAGCTTCCACTAGATGCAGATGCAGTCTGGGGCCAGTCAGCACTAATACAAGGCAGCAGTCCTCTGGCCAGAGGTCTAGGAGCTGCTGTAATTTAGCCACTCAAGATGTCTTTTCCATAGCTCCCAGAAAGCCAGTGGGCATTTCAGAGCGTCAGAATGCAGGACTGGAGGGATGCTTAAGAGGTAGGTCATCACTTCTGCCATCTCATGGCAAGATCAACTTTACCTCAACTCTTAGTGACAGATCTTTATTCTTGGAGCTGTAAAATGCTGGAGCTCCTTCCCACAGCTCCTCTCAGCACTGTTTTTCAGCAAGAGTTAAGCAATTCTCGTTAGAAATTCAGCTACGTGAAGAAGTTTGCACCTCCGAAGACTTGGGAAAAAAAGGAGTATTTCATTCAGAGCAACACAGTTGCTGCAGACAATGTTGATGAGGCGAACTTGAGCTTGAGATGTCTGAGAGCCATTACTGTCCTGACCCTCACAGCTATAATTCCCAGTCTTTCCGATGGTAAAAAGCCTCAAGTGTGCCTTTCATTCATGGCCTTCCTGCTTCTTAAATCCTTAAAAAGCCAGAAGATCTTTCTCTGATAAAGTTAAATGATATCTAACACGAGAATTGCTGGAAACAATTTTCTGTGACAATGCAGACAGGAATAATTTACATTACAATTACTTGCCCTATTGTTGTAGAAAAGATCTGAAGAAAGCACAATGCAGGGAAACATTTCACTCCACTGGCTGAGTGTGAGCAACCTGTAACAAGTTATACAGCGAAGGCTTGGAGGGCAAGGTGTGCTGGCACTGCGTGGTACTTTGGAAAATAGGGCGCTCTGGAAAAGGGAGGGAAGGGAGAAAGTCAGCCACCAAAATTCACCTCCCATTTTTTCATTTTTCTGTCATACCTGGAACAGTAACTTGCACAAAAAAAAGGGATGATGTGATCTCATACCTGAGACACCTGAGAGCAGGGTGACACCCGCCTTGTCTGCTTGTTCTGTGACAGCTGTTGTCATATAACCTTGGCCAAGTCACGTGTACCTGTTTCTCTGACCACCTTCCTTTGTACTGTCTACTTAGATTATGCAGTTTAGATTCCTAAAGGTACTTGGACACCTAATGCCTCTGTGGACACATTCTGAAGTGCCCACAAATATGAACAACAAGCACAGGGCCCTGTGGGAGTTAAAGAGTGAATTCACTTCCCATATATATACACAAAATTCAGGGTAAGAATTCAGAAAACAGAAGGAAAAGCAGATTGAGGATCTATGCCACAAAGCCACCATATAGAATCATCTCCACAACAATTACAGCTCGAATTTAACTGTCAATTTCATACAGAAGAAAAGTATGCAAACATCAGTTATTCTGAGGACAGAAACCTCCCGCAGTACTTGCTGCTCAGCAGACAGTGGGCCCAGGATGACGTAGCTTTCCCAAGCTTTAGCAGTCTCATGTGGCCATGTTCAGAGCATGGGGATCAAGGGGAGGTTAGGACAGTTAAAAGTATGCACTAGCTTGGACCAGGAACTGGGCAGCTAGACCTGGAACTGGACAGCTGCAAACACACTCAGATTGACAAAATGTATTTCTTCCTTACAAAAACGAAGGCTGGGAGGTGACCTTACTGCAGGTGTAAGTTTGCACACAGCAGCCGAGTGGACCAATTGCAGGGAAGTCAGTCTTACTAGATAAAGGCAGCACCAATTCCAACCCCTGGAAGGTAGGGAAGGAAGCTCAGTCCTATAAAAGCTGCAGTCTCATGGGGGTGTGTCCTTAACTGCTGAGATGGTTACTGAAGGTGATTGTGCAACACCTGAAATTTTTAGATGCTTTGCCTAAGAACTACTGGGAAAAAGTCCTGTGTCTGTAACACACTGATCTGGCCACATGCTCACAGCCTGGGTACAGGATGATCTATCTCTGATATTTCAAGATCTCTTAAAAAAAGTTAATTTCTTATTATTTCTATGTTTCTGTAGTGGTTCCTTCTGGCCTCGGAAGATGGAATGTGCCCTAGATGAGCATGCTGTGGTGTCCTTATCACATCCCTGAATAGAGGCCAATGAATAACATGCCCCATTTGGCAAGTGCTTTCTCAAGTGTAAAGAAGTGCATTTTTAAAACGCCCCTCCCCACTCCTTCTTACAAAAATAAACCAGATTCACCATATTAACTGATAAACGGTGTACTAAAGTACTGTCAAAACCCAGCAATAAATAATAAAAGCACAACTCTGCATTTCAAAAGATGCCTTGGAACAGGAAGAGAGGTTATCACTTTAGCTCCCAGGAGGAACAGGGATAAAACTGCAGTAACATTGTGCACTATGTCTTAAAACCTTGGTGAGATCAGGAGGAAAAGCACTGTAAGATTCCAGATTAATACATGGTATAGTATAAGTTCTATAGTGATTGAAATGCTCATGTCTTTTTTAAGCACTTAGATGCTTCAGGTAATACTTCTATTACATGCAATAAATGAAAAAGTATCCAAAAGTATGTTTTCATTGCTCACCTCATTCCTTGAGGTAATTCATGGAGAAAATCAAAACCTATATCCTGGGGGTTTTATACATATTGGAAAAAAAACCCCAGATCAAAACAAACCATAAATGCAGGAATTAAAAGTAGATGTTTGAAATAAAAGATGTTGATAAATGGCAGTGAGTTCAGTGGAGGGTCACCAAGGTGGTTAAGGGCTGGAGCACTTGCTCTGTGAGGTGGTGGAGGGCAGGAGACTGAGACAATGGACATGAACTCAAACAAAAGAGGTTCACACTGAATAGCAGGAAACTTTGCCACAATGAGGATAGTCAATCAGTGAGAGTGACTGCCTAGAGAGGCTGTGCACTCTCCATCCATGGAGTTTCCAAGAGCAGGCTGGATAAAGCCCTCAGTGGTCTGATGGCATATCTGACTGCTTTGGGCAGGAGGGTGACTAGACCTCCTGCAGTTCCTTCCAACCTGACTTACTTTATGATCCTACCTTCCCCACAATGCCTAAGACAAGGGAATTCTGAGAAAAAATGGGAAAGGAACCAGATATATGAGCTAGCAGAGAAGCAGGAAGAGTGATGAGAAACCTTTCTCAAATGTTGGTCTCTTCCAACCTGGTTGATTCTATGATTCTATGATTCTTCAGGGTGACCCTTATGCAGTTTCATATGCAAAATTCTGGACAATATCTGCTGAAAAGCAGGACAACTTTGACAGTAATTAGGAAAAAAAAGGATGGCAAAATTGCTTTCCCAAAGCAAAGACCTCATACATATAGAAAGGGGTGTTATTCCTGAATAGTACATAGAGAGAGGAGGACATGAAACTTCAGATCTCTAAGCATCTGGTAAAAGAGCAAACATCCTCTGGTTGTTGGTCTTGCAGTGTTGAGTTCTTTCTGGGAAGAGCTAAACAGAAAAGAAGAAGCTCCAGAACCTCAAGCACTGTATCCCAAGAGCTGTTCCAGCAAGACTCTAATCCCTTCCTGAGCAGGATGAAATGGAAAAAAGAAAACTTTCAGGATTTTAAAGTGGGTTCATAGTCAATCCTGCTCAGACAGACACGTACCCTTCTGATGGTGAAGGTACTGTCCCCAAGGAGCTCAATTTTAGCAGCAAGTAATTCATGTTTAATTCAGAGAATTAAGCAGCACAGAGAAACTTGGCCAATACACAGAGGGTTTTTTAAATTCTCTCTGTTCCCTGATGTAGAGACAATTTATGGTTCTCTTATGGTTTTCTGTGAGAGGAGGGAAAACATGGATTGAAAGAAGACTTCAGATTCAAGAAAAAAAACTCCAAACCACTTGGGACACATCCCTTCAAATGGAGGCAGACTCCCATTTTGTACAAACCCACACCAATAACACCAAACATCAGAGACCCTGATACCACACAGGCACAGCTACTAGATGGAACTACTCCTGCAGCCATGAAATGATGCTGTGGCTGAATCCTCTAATTACTGCAAACTGATGGTTGCAATCCTTACATCAAAACTCCATTTCCTCCCTCACTTCAGACGTTCCCAAATTCACGAGAGCTTTGCTGTGCCCTACATACAGAAAGGGCTTTCACCAGAAGGAAATCTTGGGTTCAGGCACAGAGGTTTCAAAATAACCAGGAGTTCAGTGTGCTCATCCCTGCAGGTCTGAGGCCCGGAGAGAAACAGCTTTTTGTGGGACACATCAAGCCACAGAAAGGGCACTCCACTCTGGGAAGACAGAGACTGAAGGGCTGCGATTAAGTCAGATTTTAGGGAGAAAAAACAAGAATTTATACAGTGAAAAGCCAGAAACTGCAGTGTCACAGTTGGGGGGTTGCCATCCCTGATGCGTCTCATAATCTGTGTCTGAACAATGTCTGTAAGAAATCCTAGAAGAAGAAAAAATTCCATAGTCCTAAGCACTCAGTACAGAGATCTTTAATACCAGCTGAGTGTGGCAAGGGGAAGTTAGCTGGCAAAACAAAATCTATCCGTATTAATACATACCTGAAGAGAAATCTGCCTTCAGGCCTGTTTCACAAACTTGAGGATGCAAAGTGTTATTCACACTTCTTGAGATGATTTTCCACTTTTCTTTCTATTAAGGTACACATTTGCAGTGTATAAAATTATAGTTATGAAAGAATATTGGGGGAATTCAAAATATATTCCATTTTAAACACAGAAAAAATGGTTAGCAGAGCATTTCAGACCCATGCTTGCATCACATTGCACAGATCAAGATTCACTGATCTCACCAGACGAATTACACGAAGAGCCAGCAGTTCTGCCAGAAATGAGAAGTCACAGAAATTATTTGCCTTTGGAGACTGATTCTGGTGTTTTTCTTATATTAAAGTCAGGTTCCTATTAAGTCTTTGGATTTACTGTGACTGTGTCCTAAATCTTAGGAAATGCCAATATTTTCCTCACTTTGTTTCCCATTTAATGCCGCACACTTCTTCTTCTCCTCTCTGTCAGCCTCCATAATTGGTAGAAAATAAGAGAAAAGCCCAGCGTGGTGCTGAATCAATCTAATAGCGAGTTGCAATGATTGCTGGTGGATCTGAGCTCCTGGAGGGAACGGGCTGTATTTTCCCAGACAGTAGTAATCTTTTTATTTTGCCCTCAGGGTCTTGGGAGGAACCTGCAGGTTCAGGAACTGGGATAGCACTCAGCACAGCTCAGTGCAGGACACAAGGGTGTTCAGTGTCAGGTCCAGGGTTGCCATGACACACAAGGTAAGCAGGTTTTTGTGAGTGATTTTCCCTCCCCTTCTTCCTTTTTATATATACCAGACCTTTTACTTCCATGCTTTTAGCCAAGTGACTTCCATCTTTCCTGAATAAGGAGCTAGAGGGAGGTAACCTGCCCAGGATAAGCTTCTGCTATACACTATTAATAGAGCAGAGGAATAACTGAGCTGTAAGTTCAGACCCTGAGTCCACTCTGACCCTAGGAGAGCCTAGAGAATATTTAAACTTTGCAGGGCATAGACACACATTAAACACCAAGGTTAAGATAAAAGAAACCACCTGAAAGGTTTCTTATTTCAGTTACTGATAAGTGTATGTTCCTTTCATTTTTTTTCCCTGTTGGTTCTCTTTCTCATGCTTTTTTTAAAAAAACCCTAGCACTTCTCTGGTTTGCTGCCTCTTTTTATCCATTCCTATTGCAGAGGATGAAAACTAAGCAAATCATAGAGTGAACCAAGAGAAAAAGATAACAGCTTGGGATTTTTAGCAAGAAAGGATGTAATTTCATCTAGTAAGATGCACTTAAAATTTAAAAGCAAATCAAACCCAATTTATAGCTATATAGATACACATCAGCTAAATAGAACATATCAGTTCAATTATTCTTGCTGAATTTCAATTACCACAAGACCCCACACATTTCAGAAACACCATTAAACAAAGCTTATTAAGCCATCTGGTATTCTGAAATGGATCTTCGAATGTGTATTTAAACTTTTAAAGCAATTTATATAAAATTCAGATTTTGGCTCCCTTAGGAAAATACATTAATGAATTTTATGCTCATTTAAGATAGACACTTTCTTCCTGATAGATTTGAGTGCTAAACAGAAAATTGTTTAGATGATTTCAAGCATTATTGCTCTCTAATAGTAATGCAGCAGCAAAGGAATAAATAAAATGAAGCAAATTCTTCCCGTGGAATTCACTTAAAGAGCAATTTTCTGAAGTCATCCTGAATTCCTCTTAAAACATGGAGTGCATCTGTTGATTTCTTTTAGAAGAAAAGCCAAAGTCACATATCAAAATGATGCAAATCAATCAAAAACCGCTGCCTGCGTCTGTATTTACTTTCACGAGCAGTTGCATATAGAAACAGAGAATCATTAAGGTTGTAAAAGCCCTCCAAGATCACAGAGTCCAAACATTAGCCTAACAGTGCCAAGCTCACCATTAAAGCATTTCCTTAATCACCACATCCATACACTTTCTGAATGCTTCCAGGGGTGGTGACTTCACCCCTTCCCAGGCAGCCTATTCCAATGCTTGACCACCCTTTCAGTGAAGAAATTTTTCCAAATATCCAATCTATACCATAGAGAAGTCGCTATTTGTGCAGACTTGCCAGAGATTGTTTGGCTTCCATGCCCTCTCCGTGTTTGTCACAGCAAAGAGAAACTGGACCCCCCACTCCATCAGTGACTTAATAGAAACCACCACCACAGGAGGTGGAGGTTTCCGGTAGCTCTCCACGCACCCTATTCACTGAGCCTCCAATGATCCAACTTGACCTCCCTAGCCTGAATAAAACTAGGCTTTGCTTTTTCTAAACATAATCATGCATTTTGCTCCAGTCACTTCTACTCCCCAGACTCTGACAACCCAAGAAAAGTGCATTGTATTTGATGACCATTTGTCAGTTCATCTATAACTCTCCCTTTCAGCAAAGGTCTATGAATATAAACTGCCATTTGATGCAAAAGTCTCCCATTCAACCCAACACACAAACCCATATGAGCTCATTATTCTCAGCAAAACATAAATCTCTTCCCTCCACCTGGAACTGGAGAACATCCCACTCCTGCTTTGAGAACAGAATATGACAGGAAAGGAAGAAAAGAGCTGATGTATTGTACTTTGCTCAGTCCAAATAGAAAACCTACATGCCCTGATGGCATTTTGGTTTCCTAACGAGTTCTTTGAATAATATTCCCTGCCTCTCTTTCCATTAGAATACCCAGAAATTAATAATTTAGTCTAGTCATACTGTAGACCACATGAGTGGTAACTTCTGAATAAAACAATAACCATTCATACCCACATTTAAATTGCTGGAAGGCCTTTGAGACTCAGTGCCAAATAACTAACCCATCTCAAGCGTTTAGAGTAACTGGGACTTCGGAAAAGCAGCTGCAGCTCAGTCAGCATTAACTTCAATTCAAGAGTTTGGTTTTAATTTGTTATGTTGACTTGCTGGAGACTTTACATCCACAAGGAAAGAGATGCACAGGGACTTTTGCTTGCACTAACATAGCCATGGCTCCTACAGCTCAGTACAGCTCCCAGGGCTGCCATTCACCCCAGGACTTCTTGCATTCCAGGTTACACACATGGTCTGGACTGAGACCCTTCTGGGCCTTTCAGGAAGAATCTACAATCACGATGCTCATGTCAGGCAATGCAAGGGGGCTCAGTACCATAGAAAACTTGATCCATATATTGCTGATCCATACATTGCCAGGTAGATTCCCTGAGAACTCAGGCTCAAAGGTTGCAAAGCTCTGTGCTTTCTTACAAGGGAACACAGTGACCATTGTGGAGGCTCAGCCCATGCAAACCCAGAGAGTTTAATGCTCAGTGGAGAAGCCGCAGTGTCCCAGGAGCCAGGGAAATGTGCTTAGTGCTGATTGCCTCACCTCTGCTGCCAGACTTCCCTCTGCTGCTGCCTCTGCTCCTCTGTGTTTGTATTAATTAAATTCTCCACTTTAGCACACTGGCTTGAGATACAGGCAGGGCTTAGTGACTGTAATTCCAGCCTCCAACTGCGACATTAACACCAAAACACGCACGGAGCACATTCAGAATTGAAAAGCTGCTGCTTCCCCCTCTTTTAAATGATGAGACAAGAAGGATTCGGATGGCTCAGGCACAAGAGTATCAGAAGCAGGGGCTTATGTCAGTGAGAAGGAGTCTGTTACATGCCTGTTATGTGCTTCCAGCTTCTCAAAAGCATTACTTTAATTTTGCCACTTATTTCCATTATTCTCTTCCTACTTATTCCCAAAGCCAATTAAAATGCAAACAGGAGATTTGAAAGGCTTCAGTTTGATAACAGGCAGCAAGACAAGCGAGGCATGGGACAGCACTGAAATATGGCTCTTTACTGCAAGTATATTAATAGAAATAATTGGATTTCCAAAGTCTCACAATTGCAAGCGTTACCTCTTATTGTCCATTAAACCAATTGACATCCTGCATTTGTTATTTCAAATGTGCGATGCTGATTTCGTGGAGAGTGCTAAACATATCCAGTTTATGAAAGTTGTGGAATTGTCTTCTGAAGTACACAGGAGCCTCATAGTGTGGAACAGATCTGATGGATTCGTCAAAGCCAGCACGGCAAACGCTGGCCTCAGAGAACTGAAACTCCCTACTTCGTTTTTAGTGAGGCTAGAGCTGCAAAGCACGTAATGTGTTATTGAGCTTTTAGTAGTTATAATAAAAGAGTTAAAGAATTTAATCTCAACTTTTCAAAATAGCCTATGGGAAGTAGATGCTGGAACTCATCTGAATGTCAATGGAAGGCTTAGTGCTGAACATCCTCGGGAAATCCCTGCCTTGCCCTGCTGTTGATTGCAGAATTTAACATCATCTAGTTTTCCAGTTTACATATTCAATTCCAATTGTTTCCCCTGGCTATGGCTGCTGTCAGGTGATACAGCTAATGTAATCTTTAACCCCAATCAACAGGGCAGTGCCCAGTCTACCTTGCGCCCCTCTGTTCCTGCCGCTTCTCTTACACCACAGTCATGCTGAAGAGCAAGAAGCAAAGGAATATAAACACCCCCACACATACATTTTTGTTTGTAAGGTTAGTGTTCTATAGATTCAGCTCCCTGAACATCATTGAGATGTCAGGTAAGACCAGAGACAGCTTATGGAGGCAGTGGGAGAACATGGCAAGGGACAAGAAGAGCAGAGGGAACAGGAGGGTAGAATTGCCTCCTACAGTTCCAATTTGCCATTTAACAGGTTTCACATACTTGTCGCACCATCTGCTGCCTATGGCTGCACAGGATTAAGATTTCCCCCACCTCTGATGGTATAATTTCAAGTTTATTTATCCCAGCAGCAAGCGTGCTGCTGACACAAGTAGTGGTTCTGCTCTCTTGCCTGCTCCTGGGAACTTGTTTCTGCTCCTCTCCTTTTTGCCAGCACAAACATCCTTGTGACTATGCTGAGAGCTGAAGTGAGAAACAAATACAGCTGAAAAGTAACTTCCGTTTTTGAGTGGATTTGATCTGAAGTGGTTCCCTGGTCTGGCTCACAAAGCAGCTACACACCACCCCAGCCAGGGAAAGGGATGGGGAGAGAAGTGTCCGTTCCTCCGAGCAGCACTGTGAACTTATGGCAGAGCTGTTCATGGAGCTCCAGCTGTGATCCAAGAGCTGAAAGCCAATCCTTCAAAACTGGGAAAGGCAAGGCAGCCTTCTGACCTTGTTTACAGCACACACCACAATGTGCATGCAGGCTCTAGAACAGCCCAGGAATGCAGTTCCACTGGTGATGAATTAGAATTATGCTCCAGTCAGGTGTGGTTATAGATCCAACTCCAGATTTTAAGCACTCGTTTAAAACATAAATGAATATTAAAAATATACACTGATTTGTTAATACTTATTAATTTTCTATTACTTATTCCAACATGAATGTTTCCTTATTTAGGGCATGATAAATGATCCTCTATTTTTAAGTCTTCCTACAAGCAAGATTTCAGTTTTCTTTTCAGCTGCTTCAGATAGTAACTTGCACAGAAATGTTCAAGTGCCATGTTTTCATTACCACTAATGCAGAATAAGTCATTTTGCCTGTTGAAATTATGATAATTACATCACAAAGAGAAGCAAGAGCACAAATGTGTCTGTTTCTTCTTTAATGGTTAAAAAAATTACCACTTTTGTTATATTTCCTGGAAGAACTGTCAGGGGAAGTTGAAGAGCACTTAACATACACCTTGTGGCCTTGAACACTAGTAACTTCAACAAAAGACTGATTGTGAAATTGCTTTCCACCTCAAGGTAAAAACACGAAAACCTACATAGAGGATTGAGGATTTACCCAACAGAAAACTAATTATCTCAATTAAAAATTTGAATTACTTTTTTTTTTAAGCAAATCAAACAAGAAAACTGTGACACAGCTCAGTTCTAAAAGCTCTGCCCTCAGTTCTGTATCTCTTAATTCATAGAATCATAGAATCATAATCAACTGGGTTGGAAAAGACCTCGAAGATCATCAAGTCCAACCCTACTGTGGTTACTAGACCATGGCACTAATTGCCACATCTAGTCTCATCTTGAAAATTTCCAGGGATCGTGAAACATATTGCATTGAGTATATTACACTCAAAAATTGAGAAAATAATGAAATACAAAGGTTAAAAGACAGAAATAGCACCAAAAATGGTCAGTTCTCAAACCACAAGCAAAGTAATCCACTAAGAAAAATACAGAGACTCAGTTCACCAATGCTATCCCTCTGCTCTATGCCACTCCTTGAAGTTCTAAATGCAGTCTCACTGTCTCCCTTCCTTCACTGAAGTGGCATCACATGGAGAAAAAGCGTCTTTAAAAATTCGGCTAATTTGGGGCCACAAACAGGAAAATGCCTTAATTGTAATTTTACAGCTGAATTTTATGTCAGTACATATTATTTTTAGATGCTTTAAACTGCTAATTTCCATAAATTAACATGCCTGGATCTCTTTTAATAGTAAACATAACTTTGCATTTCCTGCTTGTAATGCTTGGCTTTAACGTAATTACAGTATGTTCCTTGTTTTCAGCCCCATAAGGATCCCCCTCACTGCTCTCTCCCCAGCCGAGCTCTTCTCAACATACTTTGGTATTAGCAGAGACACAAAATGAACCTGCAAAATTTACTCAGAGATTTACTGCCTGCACCGCACTCGCACATGGGTATGCAAGCTCACATTTGCATATTCAAAACGTCTGCCTGCTGTTGCCTGCAAGCATGGTTTATTTTGGTATGCTATGGCTGTACATGCAAATTCCCTTCTTCCAGCATCAATTATGTACTCCCCCACAATCGATACGTTCCCTTTCCTAAAACAATCCATTTCAGACCCTACATTACTCTGCTTTCCTGTAAGTCAATAAATACTGCCATGTCCCCACTACACAAACATTTTTGCCCAATTCTTTTTACCGATTCTGTCGATTACATGCTGGTCTCTGTTTTCTTTCCTAAATCTTCAGCTTCCTCCCTCTCCTTTTGCCCAGACCCTGCTTTTTCTCACTCCATGCAGAGAAAGAGCAGCAGCTCTACCTGTGCTGCTGACTTGTTTCTCATCTGTCTGACACAGAGGTGCCTTTGCTCAAGAAACAGCATCCCCAAAAGGCAGCGGTCAATAGGATCCATGTGAAGGACTGTGACCAGGAGCACCTGTCAAGGACAGGAGTGAGCAACACATTGCAGGGAACAGGGGACAAAAGCACTGCGTGGATATATCACCCTAATTCCTACAACAAAATGCCATTTTTTAATTGTACTTTTTTTTTTTTATGGGAAGCACGGGTCTTGGGAGCTAAATGTTGTGGTCCCTGTGGCCACATGGACAAGGGTCATGACAGAGCTGCTAAATGCTCTGCTAAAGAGTACGGTTAAATGAGGTTCTGCACTGGGCTTCTTCTGGATGAACTGGTTCATCACCAGAACACTCATACCCCCCTGAAACAGTCAGGGACAAGCAGGTCCCACCCCACCTCATTTGAACACCACTGCCTAACAATATGTCAAGTAGTGGCAATTTTGCACAGACAATGACCCACTCACTACCTCTGTCCTGCAAAAATAGGTCAAACTGCATGTTAAGATTCCCTATCCTGCTCTAACCACCACGGCACATGGGCACACAAACAAATCTTTCCGTGATGTGACAGTGCTATGGTGAATTGATTCTTAAAGGCTCATCTTACTAACCCTTGACCTGCAGTTGTGTCAGACTGTCTACTCAAGTCAAGACCACGGGCCAAGGCAGTCAGCTGGAGTGTTGAAATAAAGAAGCTTTAAAACCACAGGGCTGGCTCACAGTCCTCAGCTTTGTCCTGCTGAGAGTATGCTTCACACCTGAATGAAGAAAAGTTTTGTACTTCAAAAGACTCAAGGTAGCTATAAGGACTGAGCTAGCTAACCTACGAAAATTTACCTATTGATCCTGACCATTAAACCATATCAAAATGTGAAAATAAATTCCAATTGTACTTGGTAGGCTAAATTTACTTTTAATTTCCCCCCATGTATAAGGCCTGTTTGCCTAATTTACTGTTTTACAGCTATCTTTAATGTGCATATACTTTCCATGATGAATATGCAATATATAAAACCCAATCAGAAACTCTCGTTCGGAAGCTATGCTATTTATTTCCTTCCTGAAAACTCAGCTGAGTGAAGTCAGGTTAATTGCCTCTAAGTTGCTATGAATAATGCTGCAAAGCCTTGCACTGACAGCCACACCATTCTTCAGCTGATCGTGTATCCCAGAGCTATTTCAATGGATAATTCATCCTGGCTGCTAGATCTGCATGTAGAGATAAAACCCGCTAGCAACTTCCTTAGTCTACCTCCGGTTTTCATCAACTTTCTATCCAGTATCTGTAATTTGAGAGATGCTACATGGTCCAAAATCACAGGAGTCTTTGCTCCCTTTACTACATTCCCTGCACGTTGCCATCATTCATGTGGTAGCAGCCGTACGTTGGCTCATTATGTTGAACTAATCTTTCTACCTGATATTCTTTTCACCAATCAATCAGTTGATTACAGCCAGTTTAAATCTTAGTGATAAACAGGACTCTGAGATTTTTTCAAAGGGCAATGGAATCTGAATTGCTTAACATCCAGCAGAGGAAAACCAAAATCCTCCTCCAAACAGAACTGAGAGACTTCATAGCCCACAAGGACGATGTTTATGGAGTGGCGGATGGGCTTTCACACACTTGTTGTGCAGGAGAGCGTGGCAGCCTCAGCTCTCAGATAGCACTCAGGCTATGCAGAAGCTAATTCTCACATGGAAATTTATTAATTACACCTTGAAAGTCTACACAGCCCGCTATTGACGCCAGCTCTCAAACTGTTCTCATGCATAACTCACCTTTAAAACCTGCAAGCATGAAGATTTGAAGCTTCTGTCAAAAGTATTTGCAGGTTATGCTTACTAGTCTATCAACCACACACCTCACAAAGTCAAAAAAAATCTGACATTTACATGGATAACCAGGGGAAATCCATATACAAAGGGGGAAAAGATCATACCTGTTTTCTTCAAACTATCATTACAGTATGTTCCATAGTTGGCAATGTAATAAGAAAGTAGGTTTGGATAGGATATTAGGAAGAAATTCTTTCCTGTGAGGGTGGTGAGGCACTGGCACAGGTTGCCCAGAGAAGCTGTGGCTCCTCCATCCCTGGAAGTGTTCAAGGCCAGGTTGGATGGAGCTCTGAGCAACCTGGTCTAGTGGAAGGTGTCCCTGCCCATGGCAGGGGGTTGGAACGAGATGATTTATAAGATCCCTTTCAACCTAAACCATTCTGGGATGGATTAACCAATTCTCATAATGGAAATGCCTTTGAAAAAGAGGTTAAACAAAAAGATATTTTTTACATGGCTGGCATTTAAAGAAAACAAAAATCATTCTTGGTTTATGGACAACAGTAACATTTGCAAGCCCAAAAAGCATAAATGTCCTGTGAGAGATGACAATCACCTCACTGACATGACAAATAATATTAGTTTTTAATGGCTCTTGTAATTTTTTTTTTTCTTATGAGAGCACCACTCTGTGTAAAATGTATTTTAGTCTTCAGGACTTGGAAGCAACTTCACACATTATTATTCTACATTAGCTTCATTTGTCAATTTGATGACTAAAGACCTATTGGCCAGATGCAAATGCTGCTCCCTAATCTTGATCTATCACGCACAACAGCCATGGGTTTGTCATTCCCCACGAAGGAGGATGAATCAGGAGAGTTGTTCTGTAAGGTAAGGTGCAGAGATAAACCAGATGCATTAATTAACTGTTGGAAGTTCTGGCTGACTTGTGAGAACATTTAGTTGCATTAAAAAAAGCCCAAACAAACTACCCCAGGCAGAAAGATAAACCCTGTCAAAAGTGTAGTCTTTCCCAGTCAGAAGATGCTGGCACTGGCCTTGACTCTATGTTTAGGAGCTCTTTGCCCTTGATGAGCCACACGTGAATAGTCTAGAGAAGACAACATGAATTTTGATGCCTTCGTGGATCAAGGCCAGGGAATCTAACCTACTTTCTCATCTCCATCAGACATGCGTAAGACGATATCCTCAAATTCAGACATACATAAAATAATTAACTTTTTTTCCTTCAAGTAAGCATTAGGTGAAAATAGTGAGATGTGTTAAGGGTTTGCTAATTGTTGATAAATTGTCTTAAATTAATTTTCTACTATTCATGTTACTTAATGGAATTTCATATTTCTCATTTGAAAAATGAGGGTCAGAGGAAGCAATGATGAGAGACAATTACAATTACCACTTAGGACCATTAATATGTAAATATATGGCTAAGTTAAGATTGCCAATTTAAGTTGCATAATTATTGGATATTTTTGAAGTTAGAGCCTAATAGGTTCTGCTATTATTCATATCTATTTTATGGATACAATGTCAATGGTTTTTGTTCTTAACGTACCATGGAAACAGCATGGCACTTACTTTATTAACTGATACAGGCATTAATGTTGCATTGTGCCATTCAAACGCTTTATTTCTTTCTAAAAGTACAACAGGTTAAAATGTTGTATCACTTACACACCTTCATGCATCAGCTCATGAGTCAAACCCAAGAAGGTGGGCTGATCTTCTGGATAGATCTCTCCATAATCACCTGCTGGGGTGTTTTCTACCTTACTTTACAACATCTGATACTTTGAAACTCTAAAGCACAGATAGTTTTAAAAGGTCAAGATAGAGAACAGATCTGATCCAAGGATCCCCAGCTTAGCAATCCAAAAGTCAAGAGAACTCCATCAAATGTCAAGAGAAACTGGAAGAGACTTCAACAAATAATTTCTGCAATACTTCTCAATATATACTTGCAATATATGTGCAAGAGAAATATTTTAACCAGTTCTAATTCAATGACATTTTACAAATCTCATCTTATTTCAAACAAGTAAAGGATGAATGATGAGAATTTCCTCAGTTATGGGTTTTTTCATGAATTTTACACTGTTACCTACAAGTTCAAAATCAAGACTGTCCTTTAAGAAATATCATCCTAAACTATGACCTGTATTACACAGACCATGGAAATAAAATCAGACATAAAACATCTCTGCCCACTCACAGTCTCTGTGTTCTTAGAGGAATTCTGCATAGACTGCCATGAATTCTCCCCACAGAAGTGTGAAAAAACTATGATGGCTGTAGGAATTTTTTTACTTATTATTTTAAGAAATTTTTACAAATATGGGCGTTTTTTTACCCTTGATTTATTTATCCAGTGTAAATATCTAGGTGCCTCACAGTAAAGGAGAGGCTTTCAGTATATAAAAGTAAAAGGAATTTTCACTTCTAACCAAATTTGGTAAGATACAGCCAAACTAAAATCATTAAGCTTTTCCTTCTCCTTGTCTTGCATGATTTAATTTAATGCTTCATAGTTCTACGGAGGCATAAAACCAATTCATATTCTGTCACCAGGTGAAACAACTTTCTTTGGTATGCATAACAAATATTTATATATACTATCTTCAAGCAGATCCTAAGTGTAAATAAATGTATTGTTAACTTGTTGCAACAACCTAAAAAGAATCTAGTTTCATTCCTGTGTTCTCCATTCTGCTGAAAATAGAGAAGTGTTTTGGGCCCATGCAACTACCTTTCCTACTTGCCCTTTACTCTGCAATAAGTATGATGTGGCCTTTCTGTAGACAATTCACTCATGTCACTAGAGCAGATATAAAGAATAAATCAAGCCCAATATCTGAGCCATCTGTAATAAAGTTTTAACAACTGATTCAAGATATATTTTCCCCATAAATTGACTCACTGTACAATTGGGATTGCTCCAAGCCTTTAAGGTTTTATCTGTTAACCATTTGGAAATAGAGATGATAACCCCACCATAGTTGATATAGCCAAGTAGTTAAAAAGTGTTTTAGACTATATCTTCAAAGGCCTTGACAGAGAATCCCATAATACTCTAATTTTTTTCAGCTGTGATCTATTCTCAAATATGAACCTCTCCTTTAATCTCTGCTTTGGACTGCTGGAATCACTGGATGGGTTAGGAAAAGTATTTTGTTACAGCTAAACAGGTGAAGAATACTATACTTAGATTCCTAAAGAGATAGAGAGATTTATTTAACATTACAGAATCATTAAGGTTGGAAAAGACCTCCAAGATCATTAAGTTTGTCCTTTGACCAAACACCATCATGTCAACTAGACCATGGCACTAAATTCCATGTCCAGTCATTTCTCAAACATCTCCAAGGATGGTGACTCCACCACCTCCCTGGGCAGCCCCTTCCATTGCCTGAACACCCTTTCAGAGAAGAAATACTTCCTGATGTCCAAAAATTCTTTCTGATGTCCAAACCGATTTTGATGCCCAAAATCTATCTGGAAAATACCTTGTTAAAACAAACAATGCAAAAAAGAGGTGAATGCTGTTTATGAGAAATACTAAAGGAAAAGGCAACATAGGAAGAAAATAGTACACCAAAACCAGCTCCAACAGCAGCTCCTAACACTATTGTAACTCCAGCATAGTCAGATGGAAATTAATTTCCCGTGGGTTACTGAGGAAAAAAGCCCAGGCTAGTCTGTGAGTTGCTCATTTTTCTAAATCCACGTCTTCCAATGATTTAGATGTCACCTGCACACTCTCAGCTACCACTTATATAAGCAACAGTGATGATACGCAGCCCACTTGATGTATAACTAAGAAGATCTCCATGAAAAGGTGCACCAGTGCAGTCAGGGAAATCAAGGCTGGTTGCTTCGAGCACCAGCAAAACAACTTCAGCGTGCTGCTGTTAGCATGAGGAAATCAAGCATTAATCCACATTGGCTGAATGTCTATAACCTCACTGCTTTTAAATATCTGATCTACTTCTGACTAATCTTGTTTTGTCCCCTGTGTGGAAAAAAAATGTATTAACACTCCCAGTCCCAAGAAGGGTTTTGATTTGAGAACCGATAGCTCCACCAGTCCATTTCACCTTCCTCACAAATATGAAACCCTATGAAAATGTCAGATGATGGGTCCTTTGCACACTACATCTTACCCCAGCACTTATAAAGAGATGGATCCTGTCACCTGCCTTAGCCACTCCCTGTCAAGAGGGCACTTCCTTTCCTACTTCCTTCTGCCTCTAAGCATCCAAGGCCACAAACAGGTAACTGTGGAATAATGTACTTACCTAAAACACAGCTACCCACTGTTTACAACAAAGGGAATAAATATTAGGCAAAAAATTATTCCTCAAAAGTGACACAAAAATTCTAGTGTCACCTAAGCAATAAAGGATGGAAGTTCATGGAAAATCTCTGCTAGGAAAGTCTAGGGGACATAACGTGTGCTGAGAAAGGATACCACATTTCTCTGCATGAGATATGTATCATATATATTACTGACTTGATCAGTGGGCTAAGGACAACTGCATGATGTTCAATAAGGCAAAGTGCTGGTTCTGCACTCAGGACACAACTCCATGCAGCTCCAAGCTGGGGGAAGAGTGGCTCAAGAGTTGGTTGCAATAAAGGAACTTGGGAGTGCTGGCTGACAGCAGCTCAACATGAGTCAACAGTGTGTACAGGTAGCCAAGAAGGCCAATGGCATCTTGGCCTGCATCAAGAATAATGTGGCCAGCAGGACTAGGGAAGTGCTCATCCCACTGTACTCAGCACTGGTGAGGTCACACCTCAGTGCTATGTTCAGTTTTGGGCCTCTCACTTAAAAAAGGACATTGAGGTGCTGGAATGAGTCCAGCGAAGGGCAACGAGCTCAGAAAAGATCTAGAACACAAGGAAGGGCTGAAGGAGTTGGGTTTGTTTAGCCTTGAGAAGAGGCTCAGGGGTGACCTCATGGCTCTCTACAACTAACTGAAGGGGGTTGTAGAGAGGTGGGGGATGGTCTATCCCATCGTGGCTGCAGAGAGAGGACTAGAGGGAATGGCCTTGACCTGACACAGGGGAGATTCAGATTAGATGTTATGAAAAAATTTTGCCTGTTAGGGTGGCAGGCACTGAAATAGGTTGCCCACGGAGATGGTATAGACACCATCCCTGAAAGCAATAAGGGGCATCTGGACCTGGTGCTGGAACACATGGTTTAGGGTTTAAGGATTACAGCAGTGACAGGTTAATGGTTGGACTTGATGATCTTAAATGTCTCTTCCAACCCTGATGATTCTATGATTCTGTGATCATGCACCCAGTCCCACAGATGAGAAACAGAAGCCTCTCTGCAAGCAGAAAGCATGGCACAGGATAAAGGCATTGCAAGAGACAGCTTTTTTTTGCAACTTTTATTTGTGATCAGCAAGAACAGAATTTTAGAACTACAACTTCCCGATAGTATGACCTTCACTTATGTGTCTTGTTCACTTCCCACCAAAGCAAAAGGAATTTTGCTAGGAACTGCAGCTGGTTCTAGACAACTTCACTGATGCAAAAGTATTAGTTACTCATTGCCACAGATTGCTCTATGTGACGGAAGCTAAGCTGAGCATGCTGGTGCAGGTGGGCTCCTGTGGAGCTGTGCTGAGGGGCAGAGAGGCGATTCATGGCAGCAGCAAGGAACAGTTGGGTCTGCAAAAAACACACCCTCAGAATAAAACATGGGCAGAACACAGTGCTGTGCTTCCTGCCTTCAGTGCCTGAGAAGCCTCAAATATAAGGAACATACTGGTGGTCAGGATGGAATTACCTACCTGGGAAGAGAGCAGCACATCCGAGTGAGCACTCCCAAGCACCTGAACCACTAAAGCTGGTTGGGAACTTACTGTTAGAAGTGAGATGAATTAAGTATTTCCGTTCCCCAGAAGCTGGAAAGAACCCCACCCTTACTCTAAATCTGTAATTCAAAACTTGAAATCAACTCCAGATTTCTTTGAAGGGGCTGATTGAATTTGCTCCTTTTGACTTGACCTCATTTTATTCTGTATTTGCTGTGTCACTAAAGTTTATGTAAAGAATTTACACTTCGATAATTAAATCAGAAGTTAGAACTCTTTAGAGACATGTTTTTTTGTTCTAAGAATTCTAAAACAATTTACAGAAGTTCAATAGAGTAGGAAGAAAATTAGGCCACCAAATGAAGCAAATGATCTTCAAAAGCTGGTCTCCCCCATCTCATCTTTGAGAGTGGATAAATCCACTTTGATACCAGGATTTAATAAAAAGATCAACAAACTCCACATGCTTATATGTGATGTTGTTCAGGTAATTTTGTTGCTGAAGCATTTCTGAGGATGGAACCAAAGCCAGGGAATATACATCTACTGTTCCTCAGATCTACATTTGGAGAACTCCCAGGGCTGGGGCACACGGGGAAACACAAAGTTTGGAGCTCTTGAATCCCTTTTTGTCTTTTAAAAGTAAGTTTTATAATTACAGCAGTTTATACCCTGCAAAGAGAAAACAGCCTTTCACGTGATCAATTAGATATAAAACAACCTATACCTTAGGTTTAACAAGAGATGGTCTGAGGCATTCAAAGTGAGAATAAAGAGGTGAGGGGGGAGAGATAAGCAGGAGATAAGACTATGAGCCACTGTAAGCCAAAGTATATCACCCTCTCCAACTCCCTGACAGGAGGTTGGAGTCAGGTGGGGGTTGGTCTCTTCTCCCAGGCAAGCAGCAGGAGGACAAGAGGGCACAGACTCAAGCTCTGCCAGGGGAGGGTTAGGTTAGATATTAGGAAGAGATTTTTTACAGAGAGAGTAATCAGGCATTGGAATGGGCTGCCCAGGGAGGTGGTGGATTCAGCATCCCTGGAGGTTTTGAAGATGAGACTGGATGTGGCACTTAGTGCTGTGGTCTAGTAATGATGATAGGGTTGGACTCCATGATCCTAGAGGTCTCTTCTAACCCGGTTGATTCTATGATTCTATGATATAGAAATGGCTTGCAATGATTTGTACTCATTACAGAACCAGAAGAGAACAAACTTATTTAATTTTAGACTCTAAGTCCAGCATTTGTCTTGCAAATGTTCTGAGACCACACTGAAAACATTAATTCTATAGTTCCTTATAAAAGGAAGGGAGAGAACAAACAGGAAAAACATCCTTGAATGATAAAATGTCTGAGGGATCTGGTGGGAATTCCTCACATAAGATGCATTCCTCTTTAGGGAACAGGTGTATGTGTAAACAGATGGGCTTATATAAGTAGAATTGGCAGCTCTGCAGATAGCTGCTTTCTTTTATATATGATTTTTCAGACTCACCAGGGTATTCAGGACCACTCTGCTTAATTATTCTTAACATTTTGCCCATTTCCTATGCTCACAATATAATGGCCAAATATAAATATAATTTAAGCAAGCTGTAGTTTAAATCTCAATGGAAACAATACATTTTATTCCAACAAACCACTTAAAGAGCGAACTGCTTGTTTTATGAACGTTAGTCCATCTGTTCACAATGGTTGCTTGGGAATTATTTGTTTTGCTTAGAAATAAGAAAAGTGATTATGTATGTGGCAGTAGATGGGCTGAGGTGTATTTGCTGCTTTTAACTCACTGAGCATATGAAGGTGTTTTTACTTTTGCTGGGCTAGGTCAACTGCAGACAGTAAATGCTTGAATCCTAGACTAGAGCACCTCCCCTATGAACACAGGCTGAGAAAGTTGGGGCTGTTCAGCCTGGAGAAGAGCAGGTTGCATGAAGAACTCAGAGCAGCCTTCTAGCACCTGAAGGGGCCTACAAGGAAGCCGAAAACAGACTCTTCATGAGGATCTGTTGTGACAAGACAAGGAGTAATGGATACAAACTGAAAGACAGCAGGTTTAGATAAGATATTACAAGAAACTCTTCCCTGTGAGGGTGGTGAGGCACTGGAACAGGTTGCCCAGAGAAGCTCCCCCATCCCTGAAAGTGTTCAAGGTCAGGATGGATGGGGCTTGAAATGACCTAGTCTAGTGGAAAGTGTCCCTGCCCATGGCAGGGGGTTGGAACAAAATGATCTTTCAGGTCTTTTCTAACCCAAACCATTCTGTGAGTCTAGGTGTTCCTCTTCTAGAGAGGATGTACTGACAAGTGTTGTGTTTCCATGATGATGGCCATGCTGTACTGGGATACAGTTCTTACCTCTACTCCACAAACTGTAAGAGAAGAACAATTCAGGTAACACTAGAGAGAAGTCCAGTGCAGGACACTTCAAATTCATGCACCATGGTACAACAGTGCTCACAGTGCAGATGACAAGAACCACACTAGTTACTGGACCAGGAGCATGGTACCTACCACTTCACAATGGCAGGATCCTAATGGCCACTCTGCCACGTCTTTACACAAAAAGCCAGCTTCTCACACCCAACAGGGCATTTTCTGGTAATAAAACCTCCTTGTCCAGCCCTTGGTACATCACTCCAAAAGGCCCAAACAGATTGTGAATACATAAGTTAAAAGCAAAACTGTACAGAGCCAAAGTACTGCAATCCGCACGTATCATGCATAAGGTGAATGTCAGCTCTGTGTTAATGGGTGTGATTGTGCTCTCATCTACTGAGCAACCCAGTTTGTGTCATTTTGGATCCATTCCACTAAATTATTCAGACATTCACCTCAGTACTACTCAAACTCATAATCGCAGAGAGCATCAGGACAAATCACAGAAGCGAACATCAACTGTAAGAACAGAAGAGCTTTTATAGCAGCAAAAGGAAAGTAACAACAGAAAACAAATGAACAAGGAGTGAAAAGCAATTAATATAAAATATGCAACAGAGACCTTGGTTAGTGTAAGAGTTTGAAGCAGGCAGCCCCAGGAGCCCTCAGGCCAGCAGCACACATGTGCAGAGGAGGTTTAAAGACACAGTGAAGCTGTTGTTTGATAAACATCACAGAGCTGGGATAAGCAGCCTAACAACCCATTAACAGGCCAAGTAGGGTGCTGCAGCATTCAGATGGTATTGTCACAGAAGGGTCCTCTAAAATGTCTCAGAAAATGTCCTGGACATTTGCCTGCATGGTGCCTGTCAGACAGATGCTGGCTCAGTTGGGTTACAGTAACAGCAACCCAGAGCATGTTGTATCGGTATGACAGAAATCAAAGACAAAATCCTCTATGAAGGCTGGAGGCTTAGACTTCTCTTCCCTTGAAAGGACCAACACTGAGATTCAAGGTATCCTCTCCCTTGATCCACTAAGTCCTAGCTTGCCACAGAGAACCTGCTGCAGAGGGTCTGTAATGCCATGGGTGTGCTCATCACTTCCCAGTAAACAATGTCAGTGTTCTCTCCAAACATCAGATCTATCTGCCAGCTAAGACTCTGGGTGGTATTTCAGGAGAGCATCTTTTTTTTTCTTTAGCTGAGGGGTTCTGAATGAGGTCATATTATTCATTTTTGTGGGGTCGGTTCTTCATATTGATTTCCTTTCCTATTTCCTTTCCCTATGATGCAAAGAAGTGTTCACTATACTCAATAACTTCCTTTTCCTTGACTTTGTGTTCACTATGCCTGCAATATCCTATCAACCATCAGTGTTGTCTACTAATTCATGCAAATAAGTTGAGAAAAATCTATAATAAATGTGTTAATTCCTAACTAAAAATTACAAGAACAATACCTCAATCACAGTATCTGCCTCATAAGGCTCAGCAGTCCCAGATTCCAACACTCCACATTAGATGCAGGAGCTGTAACAGGAAGGCCATGAGTTTCTAAAGCCAGTTGTTCACTCATTCCTGGCATTTGGAGCTGCTCAGGGAAGAAGGTTAAGGAGCCCACTCAGCCACAGTGCTGAGCAGGGCCAGCACTGGCACAGATCTGCCATCTCTGGGGCCTGACTCAGACAGTTCATCTGCTTAAATGAAGCTCATTATTTTGCTGGTCCATAAGCCAATGACCCTTTATTTTGCCGGAGCCTAAACTTAGCTTGCAAGCACAGCTAAAATACTCATCCTTAATTACAGTCACTGTTATAAATGCCCATTATACTACCAGAGATATTCCCAATGCCATTCAGGCAGACTGGCTAGTATATGGAATTGAAGGAAAAAGTTACACAAAAGAAAAAAAAACAACCCTCAAATAGTGGACAGGAAACAGAGAGGGCTAATTCCACTGATGTAAGAAAAGACCTGTTTAGCCAACTACACATATTAGAGTTTTAAGCAGACAGCTGTGACTGCAGTCTGGAGCACAGAAAGGAATGATCCTGAATAAAAGGCTGTTATCAACTATTACTACTACTACAGTTCTGGCAAGGAAGCTAGGAAAGGCAATGAATTTAACAGACTCCGAGGGTGATGAGACAGTGGCACAGGTTGCCCAGGGATGTGGTGGCTCTGGCAGTGTTCAAGGCCAGGCTGGATGAGCCTTGAGCAACCTGATCTAGTGAGGAGGTGTCCCTGCCCAGGGCAGGGGTTGGGACTAGATGATCTGTAAGGTCCATTCCAATCCCTAAATTTTATGATTCTATGATGATTCTATGATTTATAAAGAAGATTTGGAGAAGGACAACAAATTTAGAAAGATGAGGAATGGCTTACGCATCCAAGAGATTAAGTAGACACAGACTGTTCATCTCCGCAAAAGAACAGGGAAAGACATGTCAGCATGAAGAGGTTGAACAAGGAGCAATTATTCAATAATTCCCAGTCTGAGACTCAGCATGTATCATTCAGAGATTTAAAGCAAGGCAAGGAAGTACTTAATTGCTACAGGATCTGTTGAAAGTATAAAGAAGTTCCAAAACAAAGGATCAGACAAGTTTAAAGGAGGAGAGATCCATGAACACCCCAGCCCTGGGACCCTCTAGCCCACAGGGCATTGGAGGAGAGCAGCAGAGTAACCACAGTGTTTACTCACCCTGCGTTCATCTGCTTTCCCTAAGCATCACATCCTGCCCAGTGCCAGACACAGAATATGGGCACAACAGACCTTTGGTATGACTCAGAAACACTCTGGTTTTGCTCTCCTGTGTTTCCAGGCAGGTCACTGAGGTATTGCACACATATTTGCTACAATATAAAGTATGAAGGGTGGGATGATGTTTGACATGAAGCCAACATTAAAAAGCTCTGTCATCACCACCAGAGCCTCTTTGGCTTTATTCTAGAAGGGAAAAAAAAGAAAAGGATTGAGATATTTCCTTTTTTCACTCAATTTAGTTTAGAGAGGAAAGACTGACAGTAAGTAGATTTTACCTTACTCCCCCAGAGCATGTGATACTCAGAGAGATAACAACTCTACACAAAAGATATTTTCACAACTTGAAAGACGGGCAAAGAAATAAAGAAAGTTCATTCCAGAGGAAAAAAACAACAAATCAAACAGCTCAAATATCCAAGTCAGGCTTTGGAGGCTGTTTATAGAATTTCTTTTCTTGCTTATTTTCCCATTCATCATCGTGTATAGTATTTTGCCACAGAAAGGGAATGAAAATACTTTTATTTAGTTGCCCAGAAGTCTCAGTACAAAAAAATGTCTTTCTGCCCAGGAAATGACCACTGGCTTGCTGGTGGGAGCCTTTACAAAAGGACAGGCAATATTTATGAGCAGTTTGAAGGTTTCCTAGTGAATATCCATCTGGACAAAGTGGATATGCAAGTTTTGCACTCTTTCTTTCTCTCTCCTAGGTCAGTTATCTAATCCTAAAATTGCATCCAGTTTTCTCTGAGGAACAGTTCTGCATAAGCGTAAGCTAAATGCCTCAAAGGCAACTAAATCAGAGTTTTCTTAGCAGTGGAACAGCCTTAAAAACAAATTGAAATCATGCTTTCATGACAAAAGGGATTTTGTTTCAAGCTTCAAGTTAATTTTAAGCCAATGGGTTTGTTTTGTACACACCAGGCTTGACAGAAAGAGGCTGCACGTCCTGTGGTAAGAGTAATTGTCAGCATTGCTTCCTTTCCAGCAAACACTGCCTTTCCCTGTCTATCAGCCACTTTGGCCAGTTCTGACTGGCAGCAGCGAGGGCATCACTGCAGAGCTGCCCTGAACTTTGTCTCACTCACCTTCTGCCACCTGGGCCAGATTTCCAGATTGGTCCATAAAAAATAACAACCACTCCTAGGACATCTATATGGAGATTATATTGCTAATCAATGTATTTTGCATCGCCCCATGGATCACTTGCTAGTGATGATTTCGCACTTTAGCTCCTCTGACAATTTGTCAATAAAATAAAAATAAAATAAGCTAAGGGCAGCATACTTTTAATTTAAAGATGATTTCTTTCTTGAAAAGAGATGCCACTTTCCAAGCTCTGAAAAGAACTAGCTTGTGAATATATTTCACTTACCAAGTGGAAGAACTGTTCAAGGAATCAAAACACAATACAGATATCTAAAGGTGAATCATTTTCTTTTAGACTTCAGTTACTTTTAAAAATAAATACTGGGGAAAAAAAGCAAGTTTGCTAAAAACATAAGTTTTGAGTTACTGAAAGTGTGTTATTCAAACTCAACATAGACTGGCACAATTTCTACCCCAGAAAAGAAGAAAGATAAATACTGTTTATTGATAAAGATAGTTTTAGTGAAACTGTCTGATATTTCATTTCCAAGTTTTGATTCAACACCTGAACTGTGCTTCTTGAAAGAGAAAAGGATGGAGGGTAAATAGTCCAGATTACCTAAATTACCCTTCAGTATGAAACAACATACTTGAGCTACTTAGGCAGTCAAAATAATTAATTTTTTCTTCAAAGCATCCAGTCCCTGTGGACTCTCTCTCTAGGTAGTTGCTTCCCTTAAACAAAACTGCCCAATTTTTTCTTTACATAAGCATATTTTCTACACTCCCAACACAAGCCTGGATCATCCCACAGAGCTCCCAGCTAATTAATGACTCTTGATTAGTGATGAATATACATTTAATATCACCAGTGACAGAGATGCAAATTGCTGTCCCCTGACCTAACCAGTCCTTGCTAGAGAATGCCATGGCGATTCCATTTTGCATGTTTAACACACAGAAAGTACACACAAATACTAGATCAATCCAATACCTCATTCCAAAAATCCCTTTCTTTTATTACAGGATATGAATGCTGAATGCAGTATCGATTAGTTCTTTACATACAATACAGATGCTGTACTCAAAACACAAGACCTCAGAGCTGTCAATATCCAAGAGCAGCTTTCATGGAAGAAAGGCTGTGCTGACCTTCAGAAGTCCTTACTCCCTGACTGTCTGCAGGAATAAGTTAATCAGGAGATGAAGCTCTTGTATCTAAGCCAGACTTGGGATGGAGCTGAGCAGTCTAAGTGAGAGAAGGGAGTTCTCATTCTACCACTGTAAATACACTCAAAGTGGGAATTTTTTAATTGCAGCACTCTGTGATCTGGAATTAACATCAACAATAAATATAAAATAGAACCCAAGGACCTGGTCAAATTACAAAAGCAGTAAATGCTAGAGATGAGATGCTGAATACATTATTATTTGAAGACTTGTGCCTAGTTAAAATGAGATTAGAAAAGAGCCAACTCCTTGCAAACCATTTTAATTCAGTTTGTGGGTAGCTGCTGGAGAATCAAAATGTTGATCAGTTATGCCCCACTTGGGATGCATAAAGCTCCAATTTTCAGCTTCTGTTAGTTTAATACAAGGATGGCAAAAATCATGTGGACATTGCCTTCATTTACTCCTGGAACAAACAATTTGCTCATCACCATGTTTTGGCTGGCTGCCTGAACAGCTGAAACTGTTGCTTCTCCTTGAAGTATAACATTTAACCAGTCAGATAATAATACAGTCAACCTGGGGTCCTCAAAAAAGCCCCCTAACGGGTCAATAGATTGCTCTAATGAGGAGCTGTCCTGGCTTCCAGCACATTGTTTTTATGCTGGGTGTATGCAGGTAAACGAGAGGGGAATATTTAGGACTACAGCATCTCCTTGGAAAAGGCTGGCTCCATTAAATAGCTGTCCATCTCCTTGTACTCCAGGGAAGGAAGCATTCCTCTCTAACAAAGATGAAGGGAATATCAATGGGGCTAATCTTTTCAAAGTGCTCAGCGCTCAAAGCAATTGCCTGCAGTAGTACACAGTCCCCACCCTCATTAGCTCAGCAAACACAGCCAGCGACAAAATCCTATCTGCAACTAGGGCAAAAAATGCAAAATAAGGAGGTTCCAAGCCACCTCCCTTTCCTTTCCAAAGGACAAATATTTCATACATTTTAAATTACGTGTGTACTGAAAATAGAGTCATATATTTTAAGAATCCCTTTTCTTTTCCTTCCAGCATATTTAAATACTGTGGCTATTGCTGTATTGAAAAATGGTCATGACACAACAGAAATACTGCATGGCACAACTCTTCTCCTGATCAACAAAGGGGGAAAATTCATTGCCAGCTTTATCCCTTTGGCAAACTGCAACAGTCAAAAATAAGGAGAGTGATAGTCTCATACCCCCATGAAACAAGGAGACAAAATGATCTGTCAATCAGCTCATATTTGTGTAAGTTCCAATCTACCCACTGCTTCCAAATTAGAGAATATTTATGGTCAGGAAAACAAATGTTGAGAATGAGAAAAAATAATATACAGTAGCAGTAAGGAAGGAGTGAGAATTACGAGACAAGGAATTACTGTTGAATAATGTAGTCTTCCAGCACATCCTTTTACTCCCATGATGACCATAGGAGTAATTAAGGATGGTCAACAGATGTTGTAAGCACTCCTCAGAGGAAGAGAGCTGACACTGATGTGTTGTCGATCTGACTTCCAAGGCTAAGCAGCATCATCAGGACTGAAAAATAGGTCATGGGTTGTGTAAACCAACTCAAGACCACACCGGAATCTCTCCAGGGAGTCCACTAATGGATTCAGCAGCTCAAGCACACAGGCTGGGCAGGCTACCCAGGGACAACACATCAATATTGGTGCACTGTTGAAGAGCACACAGTTGGGGCAACAGCATTTGCTTATTGCAAAGCTCTGCCAAAGCAGGGATTTCAGCTTGAAGCACAAAGGACAAGACCTCTCTGTTAGTGCAGCTGAGGTGAACCACTCTACCACCATTCCCTCTGTCTGAGGTATCAGTTAGGAAAATCTTTTGCTTGTATAAAACCAGCTTGGTCAACAAATGGTGGAGCTGAAAGTTTATCTCCCCCAGAGCATTTTAAAGTAGGGTTGCACATTCAAACATGGACCAAACATGTATCACAGACTCTAGAGAAAGGTTTTATAAAGGGATACTCAACGGTGGATTTAAGAGAAAAAGGGAAAGAAGAAATGGAGATAACTACAGGCTCAGCTAGTATCCCATATCTGTCTGGTACAAATCAGCCTGTAACTCTTCACTTAATTTGCAGGAAATGGCTTTTTGTGGTATGCACTTGTCATTTACATTTACTTGTCATTTTTTGTGAGACCCACCTGGACACCTGCACACAGTTCTGGTATCCTCAACA
>NW_008668092.1:0-326 GCF_000695815.1 Acanthisitta chloris
GTCACTCTCTGCTCCCCTTGAATCCTCGTTGGGGTTTTTGGGGTGTTCTCTGCTCCCCCTGAATCCTCACTGGACTTTGGGGTCACTCTCTGCTCCCCTTGTGCTCTCATTGGGGTTTTTGGGGTTTTCTCTGCTCCCCCTGAATCTTTGTTGGAGTTTTTGGTCAGTCTCTGCTCCCCTCAAGTCCTCGTTGGGGTTTTTGGTCACTCTCTGTTCCCTCTGAGTCCTTGTTGGGGTTTGGGGTCACTCTCTGCTACCCTAGAGTCCTCACTGGACTTTGGGGTCACTCTCTGCTCCCCTCAAGTCCTCATTGGGGTTTGGGGGCA
>NW_008668092.1:506-1056 GCF_000695815.1 Acanthisitta chloris
TTTGGGGTCACTCTCTGCTCCCCTTGAATCCTCATTAGGGTTTGGGGTCACTCTCTGCTCCCCTTGAGCTCTCATTGGGGTTTTTGGGGTGCTCTTTGCTCCCCTTGTGCTCTCATTGGGGTGTGGGGTCACTCTCTGCTCTCCCTGAGTCCTCACTGGGGTTTGGGGCCACTCTGTGCTCTCTCTGTATCATTGTTGGGTTTTGGGGTCACTCTCTGCTCCCCTTGGTTTGTCATTAGGGTTTTTGGGGTCACTCTCTGCTCCCCCTGAGCTCTCATTGGAATTTTGGGATCCCTCTCTGCTCCCCCTGAGTTCTCATTGGAATTTTGGGATCCCTCTCTGCTCCCCCTGAGTTCTGATGGTCCCAGAGGTGACTCTGATGGTCCCAGAGGTGACATTGGAGCAGATTTTTCCTTGGCTTTGGTCCCATCCTGGTTGATTCCCAGAGGAGAAGTTTCACCCAGAGCTTGAGATATTCTCAGTCCCTTTCCCAGCAGGAGCAGGTCCTGGATTCAGCCAGGAGAGGGTTAAATCCCAAATTCCTGGATGT
>NW_008668093.1:0-3671 GCF_000695815.1 Acanthisitta chloris
CCCTCTGGAATCAGATATTTATCCCCATAGGAGCTTTGTCCCCCCTGCCCAGCTCGGGGGTGGCACTGGGGACATATCCCCCAAACCTTGGACATCTCAGGACCCAAATTGGCACCAACCCAGGACATCAACACTGGATTTCCTGGGAAAGGGCAATCCTGGTGGCTGAACAGCCCCAGGAGTTTCCCTATGGAGAGCAGCCAGAGTGGGATTAGCAGGATTATCCCTGTGGTCCCTGGAGTTGTTCCCAAACCCTGTCCTGGATGTGTCCCATGGGGGGATTGTCCCATCCTGCTGGGATTGCTCCAGGTTTATCCCCTTTTCCAGGTTTATGTGTGTGGCTGTGTCCATCCTGGACCATCCCAAAGCTCTTCCCAACTCCAGCTGCTCTCAGAAAAACTGGGATTTGTCCTACAGGACTGGGATGAGGCTCTGGGAGAGCCTTGGAGGGGCAGAGCTGAGCTCAGGGATGGATCACACATCCCTAGGGATGCCCCAGGTCAGTCCCATCCCAGTATCAGACTGGGAGGAGGAAGCACTGGGATGGGAATGGGAATACAGTGGGATATCTCCATCCTGCTCTGCTGTTGAGCACAAGGAAAGGAGAACAACATCTCCAGCAAATTTCATGGACATCTTGGAGCTCTCAGTGCTTCCCAGGATGGAGCCAGGAGGGTTTAAGGACTGGGATGAGCTGTTCCACTGGGATGGAGAACCTTGGAGTGCTGGAGCAGCACAAGGAATTTCCTCTCCTGACCTCCCCAGGGCAGTGGGGAGGGATTAAATCCCCGATCCAGGATCCCAAATCCTTCCTGGAGGGGGTTTGGCTTCACATCCTGCATCCAGGTACCTGGAATCTCCCTCCAGGACAGGTTTGGGTGCTCAGGGCTCCTCCTCCCCCTCCTCTTGTCCCTCGGGAATGAAGAAAGACAAGGAAGCAGCACAAAGGTGGCACAAATCCTCCCTCAGGCTCTGGAAGGAGGATGGAAAATACCCAGGATTCGTGCCCAGCTCTGGAGCCAAGAGGAAGGATGTGGCCAAGCCGTGGGAGAAGCTTCCCACGGGAGCAGGAGTTGTTGGGGGGCAGGGAGAGGGTGGGAGCTCCCTCTGGATCCAGCTCAGCTCTGGAATTTCATCCTGCCCCTTTGCATATCCCATCCAGCCTTTTCCCATACCCCATTCCATCCCCAGCTGCTCCCTATTCTTCCTCATCCATTTTCCTACTCATCTCCCCATTCCCATCCCATTCCTCCAATTCCTCATCCCTATCCACTTCCAATCCACTTCCCACCTACTCTCCATCCTTCCCCTTTCACTTTCCCATTCCTCTCCCCATTCCAACCCATCTATCCTCCTATTCCTCATCCCTATCCACTCCCAATCCTTCCCCTTTCACTTTCCCATTCCTCTCCCCCTTCCAACCCATCTATCCTCCTCTTCCTCATCCCTATCCACTCCCAATCCTTCCCCTTTCACTTTCCCATTCCTCTCCCCCTTCCAACCCATCTATCCTCCTCTTCCTCATCCCTATCCACTCCCAATCCTTCCCCTTTCACTTTCCCATTCCTCTCCCCCTTCCAACCCATCTATCCTCCTATTCCTCATCCCTATCCACACCCAATCCATCCCCATCCAACTTCCCATTCCTCACCCCACACCAGCTTCCCATTCCTCTCCCCATTCCCATCCCATTCCTCCTATTCCTCATCCCTATCCACACCCAATCCATCCCCATCCTTCCCCATCCACCTTCCCATTCCTCTCCCCATTCCCTCCCCACTCACCCCCTCACTCTCTTCCCATGTTCCCCCCCATTCCTCCCCCAATTCCCACCCCATCCATCCTCCACCCACATTCCATCCTCCCCTTTTCTCCCCGATCCACCCTCCCATTCCTCCCCCAATTCCCACCAGCAGGACCCACAGCATTCCCTCAGGACACCTCCCTTCTCCTCCTCCTCCCCCAGCGCTGTCAACACATCAATCATTCCCTAAATTCCCCGGGAAGCTTTTCCCTGCACTCCCATCCCGAGGGTTCGTGCCCAGCCGAGCATATCCCTCAGCTACTGCTTCCCAGACCTCCTTCCCTGCTCTCCACCCTCCTCTCCTGCCTGGAAACCTGACACGGAGACACCTCCAGCCGGGAGGGAGTGTTATTCATCCCGATTTTTTTTGTGGATCACAGCCCTTGGCTGTTCCCGATGTGCCCTCACCTCTGTGTCCTTGGTCTTGGAGAATCCCTCTCAGCCCTGAGGGATTTTTCCCTCATCCTTGACCAGGCTGGACCACAGGGATGTTCCCACTGCATCCCAAAAGGGAGAGGGATGATTTTTCCCTCATCCCAGCCAGGATGGACCATGAGGATGCTCCTGCTGCATCCCAAAAGGGAGAGAGATGTTTTGTCCCTCATCCCAGGCAGAATGGACCATGAGGATGCTCCTGCTACATCCCTAAACGGAGAGGGATGATTTTTCCCTCATCCCAGGCAGAATGGACCATGAGGATGCTCCTGCTACATCCCTAAACGGAGAGGGATGATTTTTCCCTCATCCCAGGCAGAATGGACCATGAGGATGCTCCTGCTACATCCCTAAACGGAGAGGGATGATTTTTCCCTAATCCTTTGCCAGGCTGGACCATGAGGATGCTCCCACTGCATCCCAAAAGGAAGAGAGATGTTTTGTCCCTCATCCCAGCCAGGATGGACCATGAGGATGCTCCTGCTACATCCCTAAACGGAGAGGGATGATTTTTCCCTCATTTCTGACCAGGTTGGATCATGAGGATGCTCCTGCTGCATCCCCAAAGGGAGAGGGATGATTTTTCCCTCATCCCTGACCAGGATGGACCATGAGGATGCTCCTGCTGCATCCCAAAAGGGAGAGGGATGATTTTTCCCTCATCCCTGACCAGGATGGACCATGAGGATGCTCCTGCTGCATCCCAAAAGGGAGAGGGATGATTTTTCCCTCATCCCTGACCAGGATGGACCATGAGGATGCTCCTGCTGCATCCCAAAAGGGAGAGGGATGATTTTTCCCTCATCCCTGACCAGGATGGACCATGAGGATGCTCCTGCTGCATCCCAAAAGGGAGAGGGATGATTTTTCCCTCATCCCTGACCAGGATGGACCATGAGGATGCTCCTGCTGCATCCCAAAAGGGAGAGGGATGATTTTTCCCTCATCCCTGACCAGGATGGACCATGAGGATGCTCCTGCTGCATCCCAAAAGGGAGAGGGATGATTTTTCCCTCATCCCTGACCAGGATGGACCATGAGGATGCTCCTGCTGCATCCCAAAAGGGAGAGGGATGATTTTTCCCTGTGTCCCTTTATCCCTGTGTCCCTCCATCCCTGTGTCACTCCATCCCTGTGTCCCTTTATCCCTGTGTCCCTCCATCCCTCTGTGTCCCTCCATCCCTGTGTCCCTTTATCCCTGTGTTCCTCCATCCCTGTGTCCCTTTATCCTTGTGTTCCTCCATCCCTCTGTGTCCCTCCATCCCTCTGTCTCTCCATCCTTCTCTGTCCCTCCATCCCTTATCCCTTCATTCCCCATATCCCTCCATCCTTCTCTGTCCCTCCATCCCTTATCCCTTCATCCCTATGTCCCTCCATCCTTCTCTGTCCCTCCATCCCTAGTCCTCTCCTTCCCCATGTCCCTCCATCCCTG
>NW_008668094.1:0-6640 GCF_000695815.1 Acanthisitta chloris
CTCCCAACAGTGACAGTGCCACCAGGGTTGGGTGTGGGACCCTCCAAAGGGCAGAGGCAACACCAAACCTGAGTTTTTTGGAATCTGCCCTCATGCTACACCCCATCCACCCAGTCCGGCAGCATTGGCCAAGTGGGTGGTAACTGGGCCCCCAGATGGTCCCCAGGGCCTCACCTCCTGCACCAGGAAGGCCTCTTGCATGATTTTGGGGCTGAGGGCCCTCAGCCTCTCCATGGTCTCATACTGGCCCTGGCAGGACTTGAGCTTGTCCGAGGAGCCCAGGGTGTGTTTGAGCAGCACCAGGCCCACTCGGAAGATGATCTTCACCCCTAAAAGGGAAAGGTAAAGCAATGAGTGCCAGGCAGGACAGGGTGACACCACCACCTTGTCCCTCAAATGCTGTGGGGCACCAGATGCCAGTCCCACTAACAATCAGGACATGCAAGAGGGTAGATTTGGGATGCATGTCCCCATTAATCCCTAGGAAAACAGCCCATCTCCACCCAGGCATTGGGTTACCCCCAAACCTGCCCTACTACAGGTCCCACATGCTGTGGGGAGTGCTGCCAGTCATCCCAGGAGGGAGAAGAGGATGGTGGGAGCATGTACCTTCACAGAAGAACATGTCCCAGACGCGCAGGACAGAGCTCCAGGGCAGTGTGCGGGAGAAGGCACACATGAACCACTCTGTCATGTAGAGGATGGGGTCAATCTTCTGCTTGCTCAGGTGCTTGTAGGCCACAGGTGAGACCTTGTGCAGCAGCGAGAAGAGGATCTGCCCATCCAGCTGGATGGCTTCCTGCAGAGACAGTGACCAGTGTCCCAGTGAGTGTCCTGGCTCTGAGATCAGCCCCCCCAGTGCCTGGTCCCAGTGGGAGGCAGATCACCCTTCAGACCTGGCTACGGAAGCAGAGCTGAGTCCCACAGATGCTGCACTGAGGCCTCCATCCTTGACCAGTCATGGAATGGTTTGGGGTGGAAGGGACCTGAAGGATCATCTAGTTCCACTGTCTGCCATGGGCAGGGACACCTTCCACCAGACCACGCTGCTCCAAGCCCTGTCCAACCTGGTCTGGAACACTACCAGGGATGGAGCAGCCACAGCTGCTCCGAGCAACCTGTGCCAGTGCCTCAGCACCTTCACAGGGAACAATTCCTTCCCAATATCCCATCTAGCCCTGCCCTCTGCCCGTGGGAAGCCATTCCGTGTGTCCTGTTCCTCCAGGCCCTTGTCCCAAGTCCCCCTGCAGCTCTCTTGGAGTCCCTTTAGGCACTGAAGGGGCTCCTGGCTCCATGGCACAGGTGCTCCAGCCCTCAGAGCATCTCCATGGCCTCCTCTGGACTCGCTCCAGCAGTTCTACATCCTTCCTGTGCTGGGAACCCAGAGCTGGAGCCAGCACTGCAGGTGTGGTCTCACCTGAGTAGAGCAGAGGGGCAGGATTCCCCCTCATGGGGATCAGCCTAGCACACAGCTGTTTTCTGGATGCCAATGAACATGGCCAGGGCATGTCCAGTGTCTCACCCACCAGCATCCCAAGTCCTTCTCCCCAGGGCTGATCTCAATCCCTTCATCCCCTAGCCTGGACTGTTATGGGGCTTGCCCTGACCCAGGTGCAGCACCCTGTATTGCTGAAGGCACCATGAGCCCTTTACTTGTGGAGACAATATATTCAGAAGAGAATGGACACACTGTGAACCAACCATATGGGGAGATGGACTAAACATGTGCAAGGTCAGGAGGTGCATGCCAGGCATCAAAGGAGGATGAAAACAGACTCTGCAAGGATAAGATAAAGGGAGCAGAAGAGCACAAACAACTGCGAAGGGAGGACAGAGCCGGATTATTACCCAACCTACCACTTAGTTACTAGTGGCGCATAAACAAAGATATTTAACCTATCATTTAGCTCTTAGAGGCACGTGAACGAAGTTTTATCCAATCGTTATATGCGTGATTGCATGCAGGGAAACAGTGTATATTAGGGACAGCAAGACTGTATTCAGCTTGATTCACACTGGATCGTGTGGAGTCCGTTTCTCTCCGCATTTACTCACCAGTTTCTCACTGTAGTAGCCAGGGAGGTACTTCTCACAGATCTGCACCAGGCACCAGAACGCTTGCTGCAAGCCAAGGGACAGCAGATGAGCACCCAGGGGACATCCCTGCGGCCCCCTCCGTGCTCCCAGGGACCATGGGAGAAAGCAGGAAAACGCAGAAGAACCCTGGGGCGCTTTGGGGTGCAATGAGCTGTGCACCCTCCCAATCAGCACCACCCCAAAGGGATCGACACCCTCCCAGTGGTCCCAGCCCCCTGGCTGTACCTCGGCCGGCATGTGCATGAGCAGGACGGCGGCGATGGGCGCCTGGGCCTGGCAGTACCCCTCCTCCGGGCGGTACAGTGTGTACGCCTTCAGCACCCGGAACAGGTCCTGCTGCCTGTGGAGACACCCCGGGGACAGAGCTGGGCACAGGGCATGGACACGGCCCAGCAGCCTTTCCCTAGATCCCAGGTATGAGCCTGGGTCACTCCTCAGTGGGATCGCTCTTCCACATAAACTATGGGCTATGGGACACACCCACAGCTGTGCCCCCCACAGAAACCACATCTGCCCTAGATCCAAGAGGTGAGGCAGGGAGATGATTTATCTCGCACGGATGCTGACTTAAGACGAGCCATGGATAGGCAGGGACTCAGCTGCAAGCACAGAGCCACAGACACTCCCCAACACACTGGGGACAGCATTTTCCTGGTGAAATGGAGGCCACAGCCAGCCACCTCCTCCCTCTGTCCTGCCATGGCAATTCCCACCCCACACGGTATCAGAGCCAGTGCCAAGGGTTGCGACCCACGGAGCTCCTGGGAAGTGATCCCGTTTTCAGTCCATGCCTGGATGTTCTGTGACTCCGGGAGTGTAAGGACTGTGCAGGGATGGGGGGACACCAGGGGCACGAGTGTGGCTCCATGAGCTGGGATAGACAGTGCCCACTCTGTGGCTGCTGAGGACTGGACACACAGTAGCTCCACTTACCCATGACCTCCACGTGAAACAAACATCTCATGGAAGGGGAACTGCCGATGCAGATCCCGCTCAATCACATCCAGCCACTTCGGATCTCCCGTGAGGAGATCCAGTTCCTGGGGAGGAGAGGGTTGGAATGAACAACACCCTTGGCACCCCCCTGAGACGTCTGCGATCCCAACTTACAGCCCATCTCTGGAGGGAGCAACCCCAGCATTGTCCCTCCCCAGCGGTGCAGGAGGATCCCCAGCAGGACTCACATCAAACTTGCCCATGTTCTGCTCCAACTTGACCTTGCTCCCAGAGAGGTACTGCCAGGCTCGGCCCCGCAGCGAGGGCGGGATCCCCTTCTGGCACCGCAGCCGGATCTGTGGAGAGACACAGCCGTCAAGGGAAATCATGGAGCAGTGGGAAAACAAGGGGCTCCTGGAACAAGGTGGGAGCCAGGCCAGCACCGCAGCCACGGGCTGGTCTCCTGCTGCCTCCGGAACAAGGGGATGCATCCCGGCACCCCTGGGATGCAGGGATGGCAGCTGGGATGGCAGCAAGGGGAGCTGCCAGGAGCCCAGCCGAGGCTTTGTGGCTTGCAAACAGCTCCAAACGAGCCTGGCACTGCCTCAAAGCCAGATCCTGCTGGGAGCTGGAAAAGCAAACACTGGAGCCAAGGTGGGGAGCGGGTGGCTCCCTCCGCATGGGAAGCACTGGAACACAGGGGAGGCTCTTCAACCCCCAGTCCGGCCTCCCACTCCACCAGGGAGCCATGGGGAGCAGGGAGGTGTGCCCTGTCGAGTGTCTCAGCCTTTCCACCAGCTCATCACAGGTGCAAGGAAGGGCAAGCCTGGCCCCAGCCCCACACACGGACGAAACCTGAGGCCCCTGGGGCCAGCTCCATGCCCACAGTTGGCCCCTGGTTTCCTTGGCACTGGGCACCAGCTATGACCAAAGTCCAGGCAAGGCAGTCGGTACCTATCGTGCACAAGGAGCTGAGCTGGCTTAACCCTACTGCTGCCTGCACCACAGCAGGGATGAAACCAGAGCCCCCCAGCATTCTGGTCCAACTCCTGGGAAAGTGGCAGGAGATCGAATGGTTTGGGTTGGAAAGAAGCTTACTTCCCCCCCTACCGTGGGCAAGGACACCTTCCACTAGCCTAACTTGCTCCAAGCCCTATCCAACCTGGACTGGAACACTCTCAGGGATGGAGCAGACACAGCTGCTCTGGGTAGCCTGTGCCAGTGCCTCATCACCCTCACAGGGAGGAATTCTTTTCCAATACCCCATCAAGCCCTGCCCTCTGCCAGTGGGAACTCCCTACATCCTGTCCCCCCAGGTCCTTGTCCCAAGTCCCTCTGCAGCTCTCTTGAAGCCCCTTTAGGCACTGGCAGGGGCTCTAAGGTCTCCCTGGAGCCTCCTGTCCTCCAGGCTGAACACCCCCAGCTCTCCCAGCCTGGCTCTATGGCAGAGGTGCTTCAGCCCCTGGAGCACCTCCATGGATTCCTCTGGACTAGCTCCAGCAGCTGCACATCCTTGTATCCTTCTTTACACAGTCCTCAGCCAGGGCACACAGCAAGGTGGGCCCCACAAGCCTGGTGCTTTCAGCACAGTCACCCCCCCACAACACCCTGCAAAGCCCCAGCACGGTCTCCATGCCTCATGCCCCTGCTTGGGTGGCACATGCCTCCTGTGCCAGGGCCCTGGGAGCCATGGCCAACAGCTCTCAAATGCTCCCTGGACCTCTCCTGTCTGCCCAGAGCTGCATTTCCCTGTTTGCTGGTGTAACTGGGGAGCAGATGGTTGTTTATGAGTGTGGTACCACCATGTCCTCAGGGGGTTTGCTGCTCCCTTGCTGCAGCACTTGTTGTTTACCCACACAGGTCCCTTTGTGCCAGCAGGAAACGCAGCGGGCGATGCCCAGGGCTGCTGTGGGCAGCTCTGTGGCTGCTGACCATTCCCAGCCTGCTCCCCTTCCTGCTGGCCGAGCTGCCAGGAAGGAAGCTGCCTCGCTGGGTTTCGGTTCGGCAGCCCCTCTAGATGGCCTGGCTCAGCACAGCCAGGGCCAAGCACCTCATCCCCTTGGCTCTGCACAGGGCCCTGCCATCGCCCCCACGATCCCACCGTGCCCCTCCAGGTACCAGCAGCGTGTCTGGGCTGAGGGATGCTGAAAGCAAGGTGCAGCTGGAGCACTGCCCACACTGGGAGAGCACTGGGAGCTACCCACCCACACGTCTGCCCTCCCTCCAGCACGGGGTGCTGGCACAACTCAGCGGGGTCAGGCTCTGCTGGGACTGGGGCCAGGCAGGGAGAATTTTGTGATGCTGCAGCCGTGCAGGTGTGAGCAAGCCCAGCAGGAGCTGGCCCAAGGGATCCCCGGGCTGCCTGCCAGCCCTGCTGAGGCAGCCAGAAAAGTACTGGGGTTTCTCGGAGGCTCAGGGAGCTCCCACGGAGCAGCAAGGCCTGCACCAAGCAGCCTCCTGCCAGAGCAAGGAGAGTTGACAGCATCCAAGGCCAGGCCTGGCAGCCTTCCCCAAGCAGCCTCAAGGCTCCAGACACATAGCAGCATTCTGAGCAGTCTCTCAGACTCCAGGCATGGATTTTTGCTGCAGGACAGACTATACAGCACATTGGCCCCATGGAGACTCCCAGGAGCTCAGCCCAAGCACAAGGAGCTGCTGGGCCAGGCGCAGGGCTGCGGAGCACTCACCCCATCCGGAGGGCACCCTGCGGCACGCGGCCGGGGAGCAGCGGAAGCTGCCCATGGAACAAAGCACCCGCCTGCTGAGGCCCAGAGAGCTCTCCCAAATCCTTTAAGAGCAGCCAAGAAACAGATGAGGGATTCCAGTGTCAATCACCAGGCACCGAGCGGGGACAGCAGTCCAGGAGCACAGCACATGGAGCAGTGCCAGGAGACTCTGCCAGCAGAGGGGATGAGAAGGACCTGCAGCCACTTTCCGGCACCACCAGCCCGTGCCAGCCACACCAGTCCTAGCAGAAACCCAGGACTTGCTGCATCCCATCCCTGCCTCATCCTCAGGTGGTCAGGGAACACCAACAGATCAAGCCCTGGAGCCCCTCCAGCACGAGTCTCCCTGGGACCCCATGTCACAGACCAGCATCACACTCATCAGGCTCAGATGTTTCCTATCCAGAGCTTTTTTTGGTCTACAAGATGCTCAGAACAGAAGTTTCCATGAACAAACAATTCCCATGGCTGCCTGAAGTCAGCCAAAGAGGCTCTAGGAAGGCTCCAGCCTGGAAGGGAACAGTCAGAAGTGGGAGCAGGCTGCCTTGGGGACCACTCAGCCCCACCAAGCTCCAGGTTCCAAGGGGAATGAACAGCCCACTCAAGCCAACAGTATCATCCAAAGGCATCCAATGACACCAGGCAGCCCCAAAGGGACACCTGGCTGTCCCTCCCTGCCACCTCCTTGGGGGAACACAGCCATCACTTACCTTCTTGTGTTTCTTGGCCATCCATTTGTCCCAGTTGTTGAGCATATCCAGCCATTTGGACTCACGCTGCCGGAGCACCTCCAAGGGCACCTCCTCCAGCCTGCGGGATGGGGAGGAAGAGGCTGGTCAGCACGGTGCCCAGTCCCGCTGTGCTCTGCAGCACCCCGGGTG
>NW_008668095.1:0-4894 GCF_000695815.1 Acanthisitta chloris
GGAGGAGGAGGAGGAGGGAAAGAAAGAGGAGGAGCAGGAGAAGCGAGGGTGTCCCCCAGCACGTCCCCCCGAGCCGGGGCCACCTCAGGCCCTTGGGGCGCATCTGACCGCAGCATCTCCCGCGGCTGCAGGCAGGGAAGGGGATGTTTAGGGAATGAGTAACATCCTTCCTGGCAGGGCTGCTGCCCGCTGCTGGGAGCTGCTGGGAGCTGCTGCAGACACAGCTCGGCCCCTTCATCTGCCTCAGCCAGGGAAAAGCCGAGAGGAGGAAGAAATCTGGGTATCGGGCCAGGGCAACCAAAGCCGTGGAATCGGCAGGGGGGCCAGGGAGAAGGGAGGCAGGATGCTGCGTGGCACGGTGGGAGGCACAGGTCGGGGGAGCAGCTCCAGGCCCCTTCTGGAGCAGGGCTGGAAGCCAGAGCCTGGCTGAGCACTGCCAGCAGCAGCATATTTGGGAAAGGAGGTGCCCTGGCAGAGCACTTGGTGCTACTGAGACTGGGGACAGGATGGCTCTCTGCTCAGGTCCCAGCCCAGGATGGCTCTCTGCTCAGGTGCCAGCCATGCCAATGCTGCGTGGCTTCAGCCCACAGTTGAATCTGCACCAGCACAACCAGGACTGGATCCCCAACTCCTGAGTCACTCACTGCAAAGGGATTTGGACACCACAGTCACAAGTTTGCCCAGGGCCACAACTCACCCTGAATACCAGAGGGGCTGCCTGGGACCTGCCAAGCAGAATGCACAGAGCTCCCACCAGCTCTGACCCATGGTGCTGGGTACAAGCTCAAGCCTTGAATGGAGCAAGTGCGGAACACAAGCTTCACTCCACCACTGGACCCTATTCCCCACCTCCATTGGCTCCCAAGAGCAGTCCCAGCCCTGCAGGGAGCTCAGTCCAGCCCCTCTGGCTGCTCAGACCTGGGGACTCACAGGGTCTGGAGCTGGAGTAGCACTGGGCAGAGTGCCATGGCACTCAGCCATGACCAGGGCTGGGGAGGACCAGAGGGATCCCAGACAGCACAGCAGAAACTGGATCTACACCTTCCCCAGTGCCCATGGGGCTGAGAAGCTGGCACAGGCATCTTCCTGCCAGCATCCCTGTCCATCCAAGGAGCACAACTGGCACAGGCTGCAGCTCACAGCCCCTCACTGTGCTGAGACACAGCTTGGGAGCTCCCACCAGCTGCAGGTCACATGGAGCTTGGCATGCCACAATTTGGTCAGGTCTCAGCCCGCCCCAGACCAGGGCACAGCTGAAAGCAGCAGGCAGTCCTGGCACGGAACAGCCAAGCTCCCAACATGCAGCAGCTAGCCCTGCCCTTTGGAGCCACAGCATTGCAGCCCAGCTGGTTTTTCCAGAGATGCATCCAAGGGGTGAAATCAGATCTCAAGGGAAAGGAGCAGGCACGTTCCTGGCTGCGCAGAGGAGCTGTCGAGGCAAATGCCAGGAGCTGGGGCAGTTGCTGGGCACTGCAGCAGGCCAGAAGGAAACCAAGCAGGCAGCTCCCAAACCTGGGCTGTACCTACCTCACGGTCCACTTCCAGGAGCTGCTGAGCCCTTGCAGAGCTTTGTTTGCAAACCCTGCAGCAGAGCTGCCCTGCCCTGGCACTTCCCCCAGCTTTGTTTTACACTGTGAGTTACCAAACAACCAGCCCGGAGGGCTGGGATGGGGGAAGGACCCTGCTGGGGGAGCAAGGAACGAGGGAGGCTCTTGGAGGAAAACAGAAGAGCAGTGTGGGGCAAGGGAGTTCCCTCCACACAGGGAGGGTGTTTTTGGTCAGGGCTTGTCTAGACTGGAGTCACCCACACTGTGCAAGCACATAACACCAGGCAGCCAGCCCAGGGCTCCCTGCTGCTCCCAGCAGGGAGAGAGGCTGCACTCACCGAGGGTGCCCAAGAGCCAATAGATATTCCAGGACTGGCCATCCCACCCCCAAAGGGACTGGGGGGACACTGAGACCCCCAGGGTGCTGCCTCCCTGCGCTCCACATCACTTCCTAGCAGGCAGAGGGCCCTGTGCCCACTGCCTGCCCAGCCTGGCCCTGCCACAACCACGGCCCTTGGGCAGCAGAGGGACACGGGGCAGCTGTGCCAAGGCTCTCGGCACTCTGCCCTCCCTTGGCTCCAGCTGCCAGAGCAGCCAAGGGAGCTGCAGGCACAAAGAATCACTTTTTCCGAGAGCCTCTCCCTGCCTTGCCTCCCCCTCTCAGAGCAGGAACATGGTGCTGGGGAGCACAGGAGGCTCCTAGGTCAGGACGAAGTGAAGGCAGTTCTGGGAGGGATCTCAAGAGTCCCATGCTGGCCACGTTTCTTCCTGCCCAAAGCACAGCCCCCTGAGGGCAATACCTCACAGGCAACGAGCACCTGGCATCTGAGAGGATACGGCTCCCATCAGCCCTGGCCTTGCCCACCTTTCCCAGGGCAACTGGGAGAGGGGACTAAGCCCTGACAGCCCCCACCATCCTCCTCCCAGCAAAGCTACAGCTAATGACAGGCTCCAAACACCTTTCCCTTGCAAAAGGAAACCCTAGACACTCAAGTCCATCCGCCCCGAGGCCAGGAGCATCCATGGGGTAAAAGAACAGGCCTGAGCCAGGCAATTCTTTAAGGATGATCGAATTTAAAAACACATTTTTATAAAACACATCATAATGAAAATTCATGTAGTTTAAAAAGAGACCCACAGCACTCCAGTGGTGGAAGCAACTGCATGTCAGTTGTGGGACTGCTCCATGCCTATTGCCCCTCCCTTCCCAGGGCACTTGGAGTCCCATGTCCAGCTCCAGATCCTCATTTGTTTTCCTAAACCACAGAAAATGTCTCTCTACCCCCATCCCCCCCCCCAAAAGCATTAGCTGAAGCTGCAGGAGAGACAAAGGCTGGAGCAACCCCTTGCCCAGGCCAGGCATGAAACAGGTAGGGGGCAAAAGCTCTTTTGGCCCCAGCACTGTGGCATCAGGCACCACCAGAGAGGAGCCTGCTCGGGCACCCTTTGCTTGCAGCAGCTGCTGGCAGGCAGGACTGCTCTTAAAGGTAATCAAGGAACAGAGAAGAGCTCTGGATTGCTTCAATCCTTTCCAAAAAAGTCTAGCTAGCCCAGCAGCTGTCCTCCCTCTGCGCCTGTGAGGGTTTGTGCTCACAAGGCTGGATAATCTGACAGGGACAACTCAGCACAAGCCACCTCAGACTTCCCGAGGAGGAGTTTGCTCTTCGCTCAGTGTGCTTTGCCAGCCCAATAAATCCACCCCCACGTGCCACCCTCCCCTCCCTCCCTCTCACGGTGCAGAGGGCTGGGACGGCAGCCTTGGAGCGTGACTCAGATGCACAGGGGGTGAGGACATCCCTGTCCCATGGGTAGGGCACTGGCATCACCAGGCACCGGCGAGCACAGTGGCACTGCTGGAGCAGGAGGAGCCATCCTGCAGGTACCTGTGGTGTCCAGAGGCATCGGAGCCATGGAGCCAACAGTCCCCACAGAGCCAGCGTCCCCGTCCCGGGGCAGAGCGCGGCGAGGGGCAGCTCTGCAGTGGGGGCACTGGCTATGGGGCACCTCGGTAGCTGTAGTGATTGTGGTCGGGGTCACTCATGGTGAGGGGCAGGCTGGGCTTGCGCTCCAGGTCCTTGTCCTCACACTGCCGTGGGGGACGGTGCTTGAAGAGGTCAGAGACATAGCGGACCTGGAAGAGAGACAGGAAAGAGGGTTTGGGGACCTCTCCATCCAGCCAGGCCACAGCCAGCAGGAGCCCAGAAGAACATCAGGTGGTGCAGGGGATACTCACGATGAGGACGGCGATGAGAGCCCCTTGAAGCAGCCCCACCAGCACATCACTCCAGTGGTGCTTGTAGTCAGACACTCTGGTGTAGCCCACGTAGATGGCGAAGGCGATGAGGAAGAACTGGGTGGTGGGGCGCAGCAGCCGGGCCCACTTCCCCACCAGCCGGGCCTGCACGTAGAGCTGGGCAGCAAGGGAGGGGAGCAATCACCCAGGGCAGGGGCACCAACCACCCTGATGACAGGTCCTTGGGGTGCCAGACCCACGTGGGGTCACTGCCTTCCTGCAGCACATCACTTACCGCCAGGAACATCATGCAGTACATCCCAAAGGAGGAGTGTCCCGAGTAAAAGGAGAGTCTGTGGGGCAAAAGGGATGGGTCAGCCCCATATGTCCCCTGCAAGCCCCCTACCCTACTCTGTAGGCTTTGCCTCACAGCAGGAGAGCATCAACACCCATCTGAGGTTGCCACTGGACCACAAGGGCCCAGTGTTGCTGGGCAGGCGGAGGGGACATGTCCTGTGGCCCCATGGCTCACCTGGACTCAGTGATGTTCCTGCTCTCTCCTTGGCAGACATTCTCCAGCTGCACATAGACAGAGCAGTTCACCTTGGACCAGTCAGGATTGCAGACAGCCAGGAAGTTTGGCCGGAGACGGCCGATCATGTATTTGGCCAGGTCAGTCAGGGACTGGCTGATGGCCCCCCCAAAGAGAAAGGTCCCCACCACCTTGTAGAGGGCAGCCAGGTAGTTGTTGAACTCTGACTTGGAGTAGAGGCGCTCAATGTAGACCAGGTATGCCTCCCCTGAGGAGATCTGCAGAGACCACGGGGCAGGGGGTGAGGGTTGGGGGTACCTGAGCAGTTGTCCAGCACCAGGAGTACAGGATGCTCTGTGTCTGTGGCAGAGGAGCCCCTGACATCCACCTGCCACAGGAGCTCCCAGGCCCTGTCCCCTTCCCTGCAGAGAACCAGCCCCACAGGACATGGGTCTCACCACCCCAGTGGGAGCTCCTGACCCTCAGCAGAGCAGAGCTCAAGCCACGGGTCCTGTTGCCCTGCCAGGGCTCTGGAGGTGGCTGTGCTGGGCCCCAGATCCCAGACACAACCTGTCAGGACAT
>NW_008668095.1:4946-5778 GCF_000695815.1 Acanthisitta chloris
ATTCCTGCTCTGGAGGGAAGGGGGCAGAAATTCCTTACAATGCCAACAGTGCAGGTGATGGTGACCCCAGCCATGAGGCCGTGGGTGATGGTGTCTGCCTTGTAGGGGTAGCGGATGGAGTCATCGTTGCAGTAGAAGCCTCGTTTGTATGGGGAGTTCACCAGCGTCAGGATGACGAAGGGCAGAGACGCTGCAAGGCAGAGAGAGGGGAGGGCTGGGGACACCAGCTGGCAGGCTCCACACTGCCACACAGCACTACATGTTCTCCCCACCCTTCATCCCCGGGTCTCTGCTCCCCAGTGCCAGGGAGTGATCCCCTCTGGGATCCGGAGCCACCAGCACCCAGGGCAGGAGGACTTGCACCCGCCAGTTCACCAGCCCTGATGCCGATAGGGCCCTATCAGGGCTCACAGCTGCCTGCAGCACCCAGATACCAAGGACACAGCCACGACTGGGCACCTGCAGAGCCCCCACGGCTGTCCCACTCCTCCCCAGGCACAACAGCGGCAGGGCTCGAGCTTCTGCCCTCTCCTCACACTTCCCGGAGCCTTTCAGTCTAGAAGGACAAAGCTCATTAAAATTAATGAGCACCATCATCTCGCAAACCTGTTTTACAGCAGAGAAGGGCCCCCAGATGGTCCCAGCAGCTCCAGGAGAGCCAGCGCCAGGAGATGCTGGTGGGTGATCCAACCCAGGCACAGTGGGACCCCACTGCACTCGACTTCCTTTCCACAGCCCTTGCTCCTGTTAGCCCCTCCTCGGGGCTCTGGGGAGATCCTGCCCTAGCTGGGTTGGTTCGGGTGAGGAGGGTTTGCCACTCAGAGTGCCACAG
>NW_008668096.1:0-1557 GCF_000695815.1 Acanthisitta chloris
GGACCGCGGGGCTCGCAAACTCTGGTTTTCCGTCACTGCCGCGCGTATTCGCTTTGTGCGGATGCTCACCACACTCGGGACTCTACCTCCCCACTTTCCCGTCCCGGCAGAACGGGAGCTGCGGGGTGCCGAGTGCTGTGCGTTCGCTCCCTGGCAGGGCTTTAGGCTGGCGCTGGGGAGGAAGACGTAAAAGCCGCATTGTCAAACTTCCAGCCTTGGGAGGGTTTTAAGGCTTTTCTCTGCTACCCACAACTACTCTCCTGGAGGACGGTGTCCCTTTAACCTCAGCTGCCACTTCCAAAAATCACAATTACCTCTACCTTTTTGAGTAGGGTGGAAGGAAGCTGTGCCCTCCCAGCTGAGAATTTACACCTTAAAGAGCAAATCTATTCCGGCCGGTCTGGTGACCACCCCCTGCCCCTTGACTAGCAGCATCCCTCCTGCCCTCCAGGTCCCGGCTTAAGCCAGGAAAGGCAGATTTCTTAAAGGGGGGACACGAAGCACTTTGCCCCCCAGAGCCGAGACAAGGCGGCTCCGAGGCCTCTGGGACATTTTAGCAAGATTTCGGTTCATCACTCACAATAAACAGCCTCCCATCTCATGAGGGAAAACAGCGGCCGTATAGATAGACAAATACTGTTAACATCTTAAGCTGTTTTGCCCCGGAGACTGAGGTCTCTAAGCTCGACTGAAAGGCGCCCTCACCACTGTGGGTTTGCATTGCTGAGGAAACGCAGCACAACAAAAACGTATTTTGCTGTGCAACTTTTTAGAAGATTGCCTCCAGCTCGACAGTAATCATCTGCACACCCGCCCTCAGCGAAGGCAGAGGTAATGCGTTCAAAAGTATAATATTTTCAAGAGAGAGCAGATGGTGCTCCCTTGGGTGCAATTTCAGAAGAAGCCTCGCATCCTGCACTTCCCGAGGTCTGTTTTAGGTGCACAGGTTTAATGCTACAACAGTTGTCATTTTCTTTTGGCGGTGGAGTTACAAGCACACCCGATTCGAGCCCAGTGTAAGATGTTGCTGGCACGAATCATGACCCTCCCCGTTTTGAAGAAACGGGGAGGATACAAGTAGACTAGACCGATGATTACACAAGTGCCTATACAATTGTTTTATCACACCCCCCTCCGTGTGCCCATCGAAGCCAGCCACCGGGCTAGATCAGTTCGTAGTAGGATGGGAACTGCTGGAGGTACAGTAAGGCATGTTTCCCTCACAGTGTCAGCAGCCGAGCAGGGCTGGAAGCCCTCTCAGCCGCACGGTTAGAATATCCACAAGCAGGGAGCCCTCCGGGTGTCTCAGACGCGGGACAAGCATTCAGGGTGCCCGTGTGCCTCTCGGCTCCCTCTCCCGGGCAGGTACTGACTGACTCACTACTGTGTTTTCTCGGCGCAAGGAAGCACAACGATTGTGTTCGCAGGTGTCCGCAGCCTTTCGGGCTTTTGAGCCACTACGTTTTAAACTTGCCGCCTGGCCGGAGGAAGTCGGATGAAGGCAGCAGAGGAACCGGGGAGGGACCCCCGCCCTCCGCCGGCCCACCGGGCACAGGG